>NC_138544.1:57119347-57393320 GCF_964234715.1 Podarcis melisellensis | reverse complement strand
GGCCGGGCTCGCTGAAGGGGACGGGCGGGCGAAGGCAGTCGCAGGAGGACCGCATTCGCCGGGTGGCGGACACCCCACCCCACCCCCGGCTCGGTAAGGGGCGAGAGTGTGTGGAGGGGGGTCAGTCGGTTGAGGGTCTCCTTGAGGGGGTCAGGGCTTGGGAGCGGGGCGGAAGGGGTTAATTGGAGAGGGTTCCCCCCAAGGGGGCAGCAGGGGCGCTTGGACTTTGGAGGGGGGCTCTGCGCACTAGGAAGGAAGGGGTTAAGTTGTGGGGGATGTTTCCTCAGGGAGGGGGCAATTTGGGGAGGGGAGAGGTCGGAGCAGCAAAGGGTTAATAGTGGGGGGCCGTGGGGCGGAAGGGGTTAATTGGGGAAGGTTTCCCCCCCCCGGGGGGCAGTAGGGGCGCTTGGACTTTGGAGGGGGGCTCTGCGCACTAGGAAGGAAGGGGTTAAGTTGTGGGGGATGTTTCCTCAGGGAGGGGGCAATTTGGGGAGGGGAGAGGTCGGAGCAGCAAAGGGTTAATAGTGGGGGGCCGTGGGGCGGAAGGGGTTAAGCGGGGGAGAGGGAAGCAGGAAGGGGCTAAGTTGGGGTGCCTTCAAGGAGGGGGGGAGCATGGACAGGGCGGGGCCAATGGGGGGTCCCTTGGGTGGGGTGGGGTGGGGGGGGCCAGGAGTGTCGGGCACTTTTTCAGGGACGGGGGCGCGCGAGGTGGTGTTGGGGGGTCTCCTTGCAGATGCAATGCATTGCCAACTGGCCAGTCAATTCCCTGCAACTTTGGGGGGTGCACTTCTGGGTCAGGGTGTGTGTCTGTGTGGGGCGCGCCATCATCCCTCCCTTCCTGGGCCCCTGACTTTGAGGTCTGCAGCTGCCAGGCCCCGGAGAGCAAAGCGAGGGCTGGGCATGTGCGCGCCGGGGCGAGGGTTTGCCAGGAATCTGCGGCGTGGCGGGCGGCGGACTTCAGCCCGGAGAGCCGGAATGTGGGGAGGTGGGGGTGGGCGGGCGGGCGGGCAGACCCCAGGAGGGGGATCCGGGCGGGTGGGGCGCAGGAAACCGGGGTGCATGGGCGGGGTGCGCAGAGGGGGTGCCCTGGGACTCCCCGCCGCGTGCTGGGAGGCAGGGAAGGGGGGAAGCAGGGTGGGTGGGTGGAGAGGTGAGGGGCTCCGCCGCGGGGACGGGGTTGTCCGGCAGGCGGCTGGCTCGCTCTCTCGCTCGGGGTGGGTGTGGACTGTCTGCAGTGCTAGTTGGAAAGTACCCAGGATTTGTGCGCGCGCATGGGAGCGATCGCTGCGAGAGGGAGCATTTCCAATTTGGTCGGAGTAACAGTCGGGGTGTGTATATGTGTGGCCTTGAGCATCATGCACCTTCCCCATTTTTTCAAACAAACAAAAGCCCGCCCTGTGGCAGAACCCAAGCATTTTGGGAAAAGGTGGGGTGGGGGGAATTCCTGTTTACGGCGTCCTCCCAAGCGACAGCAGCTCTTGGAAACTTGATAACCTCGCCAGTCCTTTCTCTTGCCCTTTTCCCTCATCCTGGGCGTCGGGCCTGAATCCCAGCGTGTATAATGCAGGTCATCTGTGAGAGTCTGGAGTGAAATGTTATCAGACTTTGTATTTTAACTGTGTTAAATGCGGGGTGCAACTCTTGGTGGCATAGCTAGAAACTTTGCATTTTATTTTCCTTTTTCGTGTCTCTCCTCCAAAACATTCCAACTTAATTTCTTTGGCATGTGTTCAGAATTGCAGTTTAGGCCACTCCGCAAACATTTCATCTTCCCATATACCAGAATGTTGGCTTGCATGCTAACAGAGTGTCATTTATTTTGTTTTGGGTGCAGTCCTGTAAGGTGGAGGCATTTTGCAAAACTTCACAGAGCAGGAACATTTGGAGGGGGTGTTGATCTGCCAACTAATTAACAGCCTTCTAAGTGGTGGAAGGCAGGGATGGGCTGCAATAATGATAGATGCTAATAGGAACAACAGCAAACTTGCAGAAAGGGGCGTTGGGAGGAACATCTTGATTAAATTAGGAGGACATCTGTCTTGGGAAGATGCCTGAGTTATGTCAGCCCAGAGGAAGTGAAAACTGGGCGGGGGAAAGGCATAAAGTTTGAAGGTCTAGAGCATTTGTCCCCAACCTGGTGCCCTCAATATTATTTGGACTACAATTCCCATCATCCCCAGCCAGCACAACTCTGCTGGCCAGGACATGTTCTGATAATGTCTAAAAGTACCAGGTTGGAGGGTAGCAGCTCTGTAGTGCAGTGTGCTGCAAAGAATTCCTGGTTTTCTTCTCCCTTGCCTTCTCAACTGTAGCAAGTCTTCAAAGACCTGGATTTTGAGTGAAATCCTTTGTCTGCTTTGCATCTTGGCTTCCGATCGGAGACTTCTGCCTCTCTCTCTCCCTCTTCCCCGCCTCCCCCTTCCTGGTTACGTGGTTCCTCATCTGCTGTTGCCTTTCTGCAGCTATGACTGGCTGGTCTCCTTCCCAGCTTTTACAGGGATGGTTCTAGCATTGCATCAGGGGATATTTTGTGCTGTAATCCAGCAACGCAGCCAGGATAAGCGATCGCAGAACCGCTGCTTGAGGGGATGGGTGTGGCGAGCTGCGTGGATGCAGCAGCAGAGGCACGGCCGGCCTATACAGTAACTCTGCTCAGTCATCGGCACAAGGGATCTGAGCGGCAAGCTATTTTTATAAATCGGGCCTAGCTTCAAGCTGGGCGCACCGATTTAGAAGGAACAGTTGTCATATTTTAAGTATTAAATGAGTGTGGTATGAGTGCGACGCTGCCTCGGGTAAGTTTAGACATAGGGCCCTGCTGTTCTTGGGTAGGAAGGGGCCTCTTGCTGAACGAATCCGCCCCCCGCCTTCAAGTGCATACCAAGCCTGCTTGCCTGCTTTGTCATTGCCACATTCACTTTTCGCTAGAGAGCCTCTTAAAATTAAAATTCCAGAAGGGTAGCTGTGTTTGTCTGAAGCAGTGAAAGGGCGCAGAGCTGTGGTACCTCCAAGGTTTAACGGTCTTCAAGGCACTGCAGCACTTGTGGTCCTGGACCCTGAAACTTCCGTACTCTCTAACTCTTTTGCTTCGTGGTTTCCCCCCCACTATCCCCCAGCTGTCCTCTTGCTTACATTGCTTTCCCAACTCTGCCTCCTCCGTGCATGACACAGAGCTCTCCATTTTGCAGGATTGCTTAAAAGCCAGAGTTTGTAGTGAGCGAGAAGCACCAGAACTTGCCGAGACAGACAAACTTTTGTTTATAGCAAGGTTTGTAAAGACTTATAATTTGTTCTGGGCCACGGATGCAAAGCATCCCTTTGCTCTTTATTTTCTCTGCAGTGAAGCATTAAAAGCACATTTTTTATCAGTGTTGGATATAGAGTCATCTTGGTTACAGTGGTACCTCGGGTTACATACGCTTCAGGTTACATATGCTTCAGGTTACAGACTCCACTAACCCAGAAATAGTGCTTCAGGTTAAGAACTTTGCTTCAGGGTGAGAACAGAAATCGTGCTCCAGCGGCAGCAGGAGGCCCCATTAGCTTAAGTGGTGCTTCAGGTTAAGAACAGTTTCAGGTTAAGTACGGACCTCCGGAACGAATTAAGTACTTAACCTGAGGTACCACTGTATTTGTTTTTATTTATTTATTTTATAGCCTGTCTCACCTTAAGGGCTTGGGGAGTGTTAACCACAAGTTAAAAGGTGCTTCAAGTGGTTGTCTTTTCAGTTGTTGGTATCCGTCTGACTTGGAAGACAATGGAAAAGTGCACCGTTGGGGATAAAGTCAAACCATTGGAGAGTTCAAGTGCCTGCTATGGCTGTAGAGACTGATGCGGGAGAGGCATGTTTTGATGCAGCTAGGGAAGAGGAAGGCGCCTGTTTTTTCTGCTACAGGTGTGGCATGCCGTTTCTTCTCTCTGTGCTCTTCGCAGCAGTCATTCCTCCTCTGATCACTAAGAAAAAAAGAAAAGAAACGTTTGTCTCAAGTGTATGTCAATACAATGGGAGAGGGACTAGCTCATGATGTGGTTGAAGGGAAATGAGAAAAGATTATTTAGATGACAGTTACATAGAGTAAGTGAAAGAGGAACAAAGGGAGAGACCTACGCAGACCTAAAAAAGGTTTCTGCAACCTAGAGAATCATGGAAGATTGTCACAGATCGGTCTGCAGATTGAAATTCAAGGATATTATTAAATCAGGGTGTAGCCTATTTTGCAGGGCAGGTATGTGGCTCTTACTGAATTAGCTATGCAGTTTGTCGTCTTGAAAGCCACTTGTGCTCACACAGGGAGGAGAAACAAGGTGGTCAGGAAGAGTAAGTCACTCTGCTGTCTAAAATGTCTAGTAGAGGGCGGCAAAAATGGTGATGGCTTAGAGAGCAAATCTAATAAGAAAGAGTTGGGTCTGTTTAGCCCAGATGTGGGGATGATTTAAGGTCTGATATGATGACCATTTTCAAATATGTGCATATTCATAGTCACGTGCATGATGGGATAAATTTGTTTTCTGTTGCCCTAGAGCGGAGGGTCTGGACCAGCAGGTTCAGATTACAAGAAAAAGGATTTCCACCAAAGAACGTCCTGTTGCATGAATTATTTGACGGTGGAGTAGACCAGTGTTTCCCAACCTTTTTTGGGCAAAGGCACACTTGTTTCATGAAAAAAATATCGAGGCACACCACCATTAGAAAATGTTAAAAAATTTAACTCTGTGCCTATATTGACTACCATATTTTTCGCCCCATAGGACGCACCGCCCCATAAGACGCACCTAATTTTTTGGGGGGAGAATAAAGAAAAAAAAAATTTTCCCCTCCCCAGGCACGGGGCAGGCGCGGGGGAAGCCCAAGCTTCCCCCGACCCCAGCCCCCAGAACAGCCTGATATCCGCAAGCCTAGGGAGCCACACTGGTCTCCCCAGGCTTGCGGAGAGGTGCGTGAAGCCCGGGGGCGCTCTTCAACGCGCACCAGGCTTCGGGATGCAGGCAGCTCTGCGCTACCCTCCAGAGCCCCGTGCGGCTTCGCGCTGGGATCCGGGGGGTGGCGCGGAGCTGCAAGAAGCCCTGGAGCGCAGGCAGCTTCGCACCACCCTCCGGAGCCCCGCGCGGCTTCGCGCCAGGATCCAGAGGGTGGTGCAGAGCTGCAGGAAGCCCTGGAGCCCAGGTAGCTCCGCGCCACCCTCCGGAGCCCCGCGCGGCTTTGCGCCGGGATCCGGGGGGTGGCGCGGAGCTGCAAGAAGCCCTGGAGCGCAGGCAGCTCCGCACCACCCTCCGCAGCCCCGCGCGGCTTCGCGCCGGGATCCGGGGGGTGGCGCGGAGCTGCAAGAAGCCCTGGAGCGCAGGCAGCTTCGCACCACCCTCCGGAGCCCCGCGCGGCTTCGCGCCAGGATCCAGAGGGTGGTGCAGAGCTGCAGGAAGCCCTGGAGCCCAGGTAGCTCCGCGCCACCCTCCGGAGCCCCGCGCGGCTTTGCGCCGGGATCCGGGGGGTGGCGCGGAGCTGCAAGAAGCCCTGGAGCGCAGGCAGCTCCGCACCACCCTCCGCAGCCCCGCGCGGCTTCGCGCCGGGATCCGGGGGGTGGCGCGGAGCTGCAAGAAGCCCTGGAGCCCAGGTAGCTCCGCGCCACCCTCCGGAGCCCCGCGCGGCTTTGCGCCGGGATCCGGGGGGTGGCGCGGAGCTGCAAGAAGCCCTGGAGCGCAGGCAGCTCCGCACCACCCTCCGCAGCCCCGCGCGGCTTCGCGCCGGGATCCGGGGGGTGGCGCGGAGCTGCAAGAAGCCCTGGAGCGCAGGCAGCTCCGTGCCACCCTCCGCAGCCTCCTCCAAAGGGCGCCCCGCGCTCCGCGCTGCAGGCTGCCGCCCGCAAGCCTTGCGCGGGGGGGGGGAGTTGCCCCAGGCGCCCAAGGCTTGCGGACAGCTGCGCGAAGCACGGGGCGTCTTCCAAAGGGCGCCCCGCGCTCCGCGCTGCAGGCTGCCGCCCGCAAGCCTTGCGCGCGGGGGGGGGAGTTCCCTCTCCCGCCTCCCTCCCGCGGCACACCAGGCAAGGTCTCACGGCACACTGGTGTGCCGCGGAACACCGGTTGGGAAACACTGGAGTAGACCATCTTTGAAGGTGCCATGCTGTGCTTCATGAGAGGTTTTCAGTGCTTGACCCAATATTGGGGATGCTGTAGCAATGAATTTCCAGCATTGGCAGAGAGTTTTGACTAGATGACCTTTGAGGTCTCATTCAGGTTCTGTTGGTCCAGTTGCAGCTTTCTGTTCATTGCACTGCTTTTGTGCTATGTGTGGTGTAGTTGTGGTTTTGCTTCTGGATGTGGTTTGATTTTAGTTAAAATATACTGGTGTCAAGCTATCCTTACATTCTTGGGCAGCTCCCGGCTGGATTGGTCAACCTGTGTGATCCTCTCTCCCCATGATCCCGCCAAACATTGGGCTGCCTCTTCAGCACAGCCATAGTATTGCACAGAAGTTGTCGAAGGTCCTGGATTTGATTTCTGGTATCTCCAGTTAAAATTGCCTTCTGAATAGATTGCACCAGGTTTGTAGATCATACAAAATCAGATTGCCTCCACATATCTCTGTTAATAACTTGCCACACATTTGCGGCCTCAGAGTGAAAAGAAAAGAGGTTCTATTCCTGTTTATGAAAGTTTACCTGGAGACTATTCTTGCTTGCCATGGGTGACTCTTCAAAAGCCTGAGTTAAAAGGATATTGGGTAACAGAAGTCTCTTCCAGACCTTGGAATGATTCCTGCTTGTCCTGGGCATGCAGTGCTGGGCTGAAAGACACCTGGATCTCCTGCTGCGGAGAAACAACTTGAAATACCTGTAGCCTATGTTGATGTGGCACATGGCATGCCAGCCATTGTCAGAAGTGTTTGCGTACACGAGGCATTAGTAGACCTACAAGGGACCTGTTGCAATTGCTGTTCTGCTGTTGCTATCACTGTATGTTTGGGCCCTTTGTATTCTCTCTGCTAGTAAACAGTTGGCAAGCCTTGTGCTGGTGGCTTGAAGGATTTTACAACCATTTTTAAATGTCTACACTGGCCATTATGGCTCGTGAATGTTCTGTTTATTGCTTCTTTTTGTCACTCCTTGGCAGATTCGTCTTGGGCTCCTGCCTTTGCTTTTATTGTCCAGCGTTATTTATGCCCCATGACTTGCAGAATCCAGATCTAATTTAGTTTGTGATTTATGGACACTCGCTTCTCTTCCGATTCATGTCATTGTATTGCCGGTATGTCTGTCCTCCTCCTCCATTGCCACCACCCTGTTCCAACCCAGCAAGTCTATTCAGGACTTCTTCTTTTGAAACAACTCCAGCTGAACCCGATAAACAGAGCGGGGTGGCAACAACCCCCTAATTTCAGAGGTTAATTAGCTGCATGGCATCAGATATGCAATGGAGGCCTTGATAGATCTCTGTGGTCTGTTGATATTCAAGCAGATGGGTGCCTTCAATTTGAATCAACCGTAATTAAGTTTTGGTTAGCCAGGCAGGACTGTCACTGCTCCTGTGTTTACCTTGGCAGCAAACCAAAGGCAGGAATTATTCAATCCATATTGGGAATCTGATTATTGCTGCTAAACAGATGAGTTGATATTACTCCTTAAATCTCTTTATATTTGGATGCTGCCTCCCACATGGTGGTGGTTTTTCAGAATGAAGCCAGAACGCTTGCTGCTCCTGGGTGACTTCTCTTGGCAACTGCTTCATACCACAGAAAAAGATGTGTAGGACCAGTAGTTAAGGCGTGCACTCTTTCGAGTTGTGCTTCATCGGGCATAGCGTGTGTCTGGCCTAGAGCCAGGCATGAATGCACCTTTGTTTCTGCTGCAGCAGCCTTTCCCAGCTTGATGGGAGTTGTCATCCAAAACATGTGGAGAGCACAGAGTTGGGGAAGAGCTGGTCTGGAAATTGCCTAGCCGGAACCGGAACACTTTGCAAAGTAGTAGTGACATACTTTCAGTGACATACTTTTGCTTTGATGGGGTGATGACAAGCACGTAGGAGGTCTACATGCCTCGGTCCAGTATACCTGAAGGAGCGTCTCCACCTCCATTGTTCTGCCCGGACACTGAGGTCCAGCACCGAGGGCATTCTGGGGGTCGCCTCGCTACGAGAAGCCAAGTTACAGAGAACCAGGCAGAGGGCCTTCTCGGTAGTGGCACCCGCCCTGTGGAACACCCTCCCACCAGATGTCAAAGAGAAAAATAACTACCAAGGCAGCCCTGTTTAGGGAAGCTTTTAATGTTTAATAGGTTATTGTATTTTAGTGTTCTGTTGGAAGCCACCCAGAGTGGCTGGGGAAACCCAGCCAAATGGGCAGGGTATAATAATAATAATAATAATAATAATAATAATTCTAGGGCAGGGGTCAGCAACCTTTTTCAGCAGGGGGCCGGTCCACTGGCCCTCAGACCTTGTGGGGGGTCGACTATATTTTGAAAAAAAAGGAACGAATTCCCATGCCCCACAAATAGCGCAGAGATGCATTTTAAATAAAAGCACACATTCTACTCCTGTAGAAACACGCTGATTCCTGGACCCTCCTTGGGCCAGATTTAGAAGGTGATTGGGCCAGATCTGGCCCCTGGGCCTTAGTTTGCCTACTCATGTTCTAGGATAGCTATTTGTTTTCATTTTACATAGCTTCTCAGTGAGAGCTCTTGAGATTCTATTAGGAGCAAACATAGGCAGGATGCAGTTTATGTGCTGAAAGCAGGCAAATTGTAGCCTTCCCATCCAGCCCTTCCACTCTGTTGCAGGAAGTCACGCCTCTTGGTGGCGCAGCTTCAGCCGAGTTAAATGCAGCTCTTCAGAATCCGATGGTTTTATTGGGTCCTGGATCAAAGTCTCACTTGCCCAAAGTAACTCACTACTCATTTATTACCAACCTCTTTTCAAACACTGGTTTAAACAGATGGGTTTGATAATGCTTCTGGCGCAGTGGAGAATGCTGACAGCTTTCATTTCTGTGATCAACCCTGTACTTAATAGCTGAAGTCTCAAATATTGTGGTTATTTTGGTGGCCACCTTTTTCCTATAGGAAAGCAGATGGGCCTGAGGCCCAAACTCTCCAGCAGGGATGGGGAACATGTGGCTGTGCAAATGATGATCAGCCAGCATGATCAAGGAGTCTAGCAACATCTGAAAGACTACAGGGTCCCACACATCCCAATTTGCCTCTGTCCATCCTAATGAAAAGAAAGCTGTTATGAAATTTCTGCACATGATCTGCATTTGAGCTGCATTCACAGCACCAGAGCTTGGCCAAGGTGGAAGGCCCAGTGAAGAGCTATCCTTTGAGTGCAGTAAAATTCTAAAATCCTGATAGGAATATGACAGATTTTATGATTTAAGCGAAACCACCAATCAGCCTGTGAGTAAATCTGTCAAGGCACATTTAATCAGGCACAGTTGGCACAGCTCTTTACATTAAAAGAAACCTAATGGCTTTTTACGGGATGTTGGTGCATTGAGTTTGGCTTTTTATGGCTTTAATCAAAAGCCAGGGATGAATAATTAATTGCTGGATATCGAACTTGGGAGTCCAGACGGGAACTCTGACTTGGACTTTTCCTTCATATGTTGATCTGACCAGTCATAGCCTGGATATCCAAATGTGTAAGCATGTTCTCATAGAATACTTTTGAAATAACCATCATGTTTTGTAACAATCTGTTGCTCAGATGACCTGCTGTTCAGATGATCATTGCTGGAAGAAAGAAACACCCCCCATTTTTTTGCTTTTAGGTATGGACTCCAAAGATTAGCCTGTCCATATTTGTAGCAGCTCCAAAATAAATAAATAAATGGAAATATTTAAATTTAAATGAAGTCCTCATTCCAATAAATGATGAGGAGAAAGTGTACGCATTTGTTGCCATGCTGCCCTGTGAGAATAATCTATGAGCAGGAGCAGTCACCATTAAGAAAAAGAGTTCGGAATAGGCCAGTATAGATGTGGATTGAATCAAGTGACTTCTTTAACCTAGCTCAGGCTTGTCCTCCGAACCAGCCAGATGTTTAACTGATAAACAACCACAGTCCATCATTTGAAAGATATGACACTTGAGCCGTCTTGCTCCAAAATGGCAACTAGACATTCCGTTTTGCCAACTGCAACCTTGGTTTAAGGAGCCATTGGGCACCTAGCTTCTATAACTAAATTTCTAACACGCTGTCGAGTGTGATGTGATGTTGCTTCTATAAGCTGGAAGGTTCAGTTGGAAAACTCAAGTATTATTTGCTGACGCCCTGTGTTTTTATGCTTGTGTGCAACCTTGGAAACCCTTGCAGGTAAGAGGTGGGGTACAAATATTTTAAATGAATTAAAAGGTAGGCTCTCTCCCTTGAATTGGCTTCCTCCCCAGCTGCTGGCACAGGGCTTAGCAGCTGAGTGGCAGGAGGGAGGTTTTGGCTCACAGTCACCTTGTGCTGGGCAAGACAAGGCCCTTTTCTGCTCATTTTCCTCTGCTTTGCCAGCCTGCAGCTTGGAGTCACAGGGGTGATCTGTGCCTCTTAAGTTTGTACGGTATATATGGTGCTGTGCCTGCTCTTCTGTATGCACGTTGGGAGAAATTCCCCCAGGCTTTCGGTGGTAGACTTGGGATTTGATGTGGGGGTGGCTGATGCAAGGATCATACCATGGCAAAAGATTGGCATGCAGAGCAGTAAAGTGAAGTATGTTTGGGGGTCTTGTGGAACAGCTTGGCTGAACTGAGCAGCTTGGGCTTCTTAAAGGTCCCTCGCTGTGAAGGACAGGCTGCATCTGTTGTTGCTACTCAAAGCCAGCCTGCCATGGAGAGCATGCAGGGCTTCATCAGACGCCAGGGGATGCTCCTCAGCGGAATGGCAGGCTGGAACTCTGGGCTTCAGTTGGGAGATAAGCGAAAGTTAAATACAAATTCTACTACCTATACAGCACTCCTCTGGAGTGCTCAGATTGCTTCATGCTTTAGGCAGTGTTTGAAAAACACGCGCGCACACACACACACACACACACACACATATATAAGCTAATCACCAAATGCTACCTCAAACCTGGATTATAGTCACCACAACAGAATGTCTAGGTGCCGTTTCCCCCCCCCCCCCCCCGTGGGATTTATTTATATTCATTTCGTTTTTATACTGCTTTATATTTTAAAGAGGAAAAAAAATCTCAAAGCTGTTTACAACGCATTGAACCATGCAATAAAACAATCCAGAATAAAAGAAATTCAGGCTTCAAGGAAAATATTTCAGATCCTTCTCGTAAGGGGCATTTTGCTTTCCCCATATTGATTTGCCTGCTTAATTTATAGAGCTGCCCCATAGCAGAGGTTGTCTCGGAAGCCAGTGTAGTGTAGTGGTTAGAGTGTCATACTAGGACCTGGGAGATCCGGGTTCAAATCCCCACTCAGTCCTGAAGCTCACTGGGTGACCATGGAGTCAGTCCCAGTCCCTTAACCTACCTCACAGGGTTATTGTAGGGATTGATTAATAGATAGATAGATAATTTATTATTCATATGCCGCCCATCTGACTGGGTTTTCCCAGCCACTCTGGGTGGCTCCCAATAGAATATTAAAAACATGATAAATTGAGGAGGGGAGTGAACCATGTACTCCTTGGAGAAAAAGTTGGGATATAAATGCAATAAACAAACTCTTCTGATTATCTGCTTAAGAAAGTTGGGGGGG
This sequence comes from Podarcis melisellensis, assembly GCF_964234715.1. Classification (NCBI taxonomy): domain Eukaryota; kingdom Metazoa; phylum Chordata; class Lepidosauria; order Squamata; family Lacertidae; genus Podarcis; species Podarcis melisellensis. The sequence continues at coordinate 57,381,628 of NC_138544.1, read as the reverse complement.
ACAGCCAGGTGGAAATGTCTGTCACCAACCTGGTACCCAGGTTTGATGTATTACAGTATTTTAATATTTTTTTGGAAGCCGCCCAGAGTGGCTGGGGAAGCCCAGCCAGATGGGTGGGGTATAAATAATAAATTGTTCTTGTTGTTATTATTATTATTGTTACCCAGAGATCTCCATGTGGTTGCAATTGGACCTGTGCCAGTCGCAAAATGCACCTGGCGCCTGGCTAATTTCTAACACTGGCTTTTGAGTGACGTTTGAATCAGGGCCTTGTGACCTAGACCTCTGTCCTCTTAACCAGGACTCTACATGACTGGCCCGGATTCTTCCTTGCTTGGATAGGTGGATCCAGAAATTTGTGCAGGCTTAAGAGCTCTTACTGTCATCTTGTTCCTGTCACGCAAGAAAGCTTTCAGGCTTCCCGTAGGTTTGCTAATGGGGTAGGATGTGTCTGTGGGTAGGAAAGGTCAGCAAAATGAACAGCAAAGTCTGCAGTCATGGGAGGAATTCATTCCTGGCCTGGCCCTCTTATTTAAAGAAAATGCCTGTAAAAAACTTCAACCCCTTCCTCCAAAATGGCTCCATTCTGCATGAGATCAAGCTAAATGCCATATGAATCAGGGTGGATTTGATTTAAATCAAATCGATTTAAATCATGATTTAAATCACTAGTCAGTAAGACTTGATTTAAATCATTTTTATTTTTTTTTACAGAAAGACTCATTCTTGCTGGTATCAGCTTACTACTGTATTTACAACTAGAAGGTTTCATTTTTGGAAATAATAAAAGTTCAGAGTACTTTTTACAGTTATATCAAAAATTACTGATTTGGTTATACTATTAGAAATACATAGACAGATAATTATGAAATTATTGTAAGGTTTAATAACTTAACCATTTATATTTGGACAACTTTTATGCTGTACTTTATTGGAAGGAGAAAAATAATCATTTCCTTAACAATTTAAACAATTTATTTAACTAAAACAATAACATAGCATTTGCATCTATGTTTGTTAACTGATGTGGTTAAACATTTTTTTTTAAAAAAAAAACAGACTGAGATTTAACGCACATGAAAACCTTAAAACAAATCTTTATTTCATGATGAATAGCCATTGGACTAAAATGTAACTTAAATAGAAAACTATCTTTAGAAATATTTTTCCTCCAAAAGCATTTTATTTTAAAAATCCAATTTAAATTAAAAAAAATTGATTAAAATAAAAAAATCTGATTTTTTATTTTGATTTTTATCTACCCGAATATGAATACAGATGCAGTTAGGTCTACCCTTGGTTGAAGGCAGCAAAGCTGAATTATTGTGGTTTTTTAAAAAATGATTTCTGGCTGAGTTTGAAGTATACATAGAGTAGGTGCCATAAAGGGAGTAGCTCAGGTGTGGCCTTGAATTAGGGTGTGGAGGTAACTTCCACCTGGTGTTGTTGTTTACTAAAATGCTAAAACAGTTTCAAAATAGACAGCTGTATCTGACTAGGTTTGTTGTGTCGGCACAGCTGAAATATACCCAAGGTAGCCGTGTCCATCAATTTCAGTGTGTCTACTCTGAGGAAGACTAACATTGGATGCCATCCAATACGGGATGAAAACAGCTAAAATCGTCGAGAACCAGGAAATGGCAAAGTCTGCGTAATAAGCAACAGATTAAGAGTATACAAAGCAGTTCCATAGTATATCCTGCTCAGAGCTTAGGAAGATGGGACACATTTTCACCTGGGCATAAAACGGACTCCGCTGCACTCCACATACTTTAGTCTGTAGCTTCCATCTTCCCAAGCCCAAACTCCTGGGCACCAGCTTTCGGTTATTAAATGGCTGCGTGCTCGGGACTCCTGGGATTTCCCCAACACTGTTGGTACTTGCTTGTCTCATATTGTTTGCATGGTATTTGTATTCAAGTACCTGGTTGCATTTTCTCCATGGAAAACACATGCAGGGGGAAGAAAACGAGGACCAACCCAGCTGCAAAAACAAACCATCATGGAGCTGCCTACAGGCATATTTAATTATTACAGGTTGCCTGTTCTTCTTGGTCTTGCCTTAATTACATTTTAAAATGCGAAGAATACGAGACTGTTGCTTTTAAATAGGATTGTTGTCTGCTTGTGTGATATATACAGAAATTACAGCACTTTTAGCAGACTGCGCAGCTCCCATCAATGGCCCTTTGATTGTCTTTGGGGCTTGTGAAGCCAGAGGCTACTTGTGCCACACAGGGATATGGAATCAGCTGATGGTTGGTGCCTTGAATATTTTGACGCCCACAATAGTCACTTGCGTGAAGCCAGTGTGCTGGGAAGGCCATTGCTAGCTGGGCCCTGCTGAACTGGGTGGGTCTGGGCTGAGGAGTCCCTGGGCATCTCTGGAGATTTCTAGTTTCAGACAGAGTGCATTAGGGCTGCAATCGCAAAGCTGGCCAGCCAGAGCCAGTTTAGGAAAGGGTTTTAATGATATTTCTTAGTCTTAATGCCCCTTTCTGTGCTGTGGCTGCTTTAATAAGATGCATTATTCATCTGGAGTGGGGTCTTGGTGGGTGGAAGGGCAGGCTGTCTTTTCTGGCATAGGATTAGGTCATATTTCCAAGACAGTTTTTGTATTGTCTTGGAGGGATGAAGCACTGTTTGTGCTGTGGAATCGACTGGAGCTGCCTCATTTTGCAAAGCAGCTCGTTCAGCTAAATGGAAGTTGTTGATCCTGCAATTTAACAAGACCAAAAATCTGCTGCAGTGTATGTGAGGCCTTTTTTTTTTAAAAAAAGGAAAACTTTCCTTTTAATGTTGTTTAATGTAGAATACCGTATTTTTCGCACCATAGGACGCACTTTTCCCCCTCCAAAAATGAAGGGGAAATGTGTGTGCGTCCTATGGTGCGAATGCAGGCTTTCGCTGAAGCCTGGAGAGTGAGAGGGGTCGGTGCGCACCAACCCCTCATGCTCTCCAGGCTTCGCACACCTCTCCGCAAGCAGCAGGAGCCCAGCGCTGGGCTCCCGCTGCTTGCGGAGAGGTGCCTGCATGCCGAAGCCTGGGCGCGCTGAGCTCAGCGCGTCCAGGCTTCGCGGACCTCTCCGCAAGCAGCGGGAGCGTTCCCGCTGCTTGCGGAGAGGTGCCTGCATGCCGAAGCCTGGGCGCGCTGAGCTCAGCGCGTCCAGGCTTCGCGGACCTCTCCGCAAGCAGCGGGAGCGTTCCCGCTGCTTGCGGAGAGGTGCCTGCATGCCGAAGCCTGGGCGCGCTGAGCTCAGCGCGTCCAGGCTTCGCGGACCTCTCCGCAAGCAGCGGGAGCGTTCCCGCTGCTTGCGGAGAGGTGCCTGCATGCCGAAGCCTGGGCGCGCTGAGCTCAGCGCGTCCAGGCTTCGCGGACCTCTCCGCAAGCAGCGGGAGCGCTCCCGCTGCTTGCGGAGAGCTGCCTGTTTGAGGGCTGGGGTCGGGGGAAGCTCTAGCTTCCCCCGCCCCAGCCCCGCACCTGGGGGGGAAATAATTTTTTCCCCTTTATTTCCCCCCCAAAAAACTGGGTGCGCCCTATGGTCCGGTGCGCCCTATGGTGCAAAAAATACGGTAATTGTATTTATTATGTGTTTTTTTTTTAATGCTGCTTGTTACAATGGGGCTGGGAAACCTTTTTCGGCCGAGGGTCAAGGACGGAAAGGGGGGAATGACTGTCTGCACCCTCCACACCCCAAATCTCTCCCTTCTTCAGGCAAGGAAGATTCAGTACAGTATCTTGGTTCCAGGATGCATTAAAACCTGGGGAAAGCATGTAAGAAAGGTGTGGGGCAGGACTGGTGGGAGGTGTGGCCTGGGGAGGCACATTCAGCCCCTGATCTGAAGTTTCCTCACCCCTGAAGTGTAGTAATCTTCATAATACAGACTTTATTTGTCCCTTTTAAGCAGGAGTGGCGATTTCTTCAGTTTTCCTTTCATAGTATTGAATCCTTAGATTTGCAGACTCTGTTTGCATGTGGCAGTTGTATCACAGCAACATTTGGAGAGTAACATGCCTGTCCCTGAATTGTGGTTTACCACAGCGTGCGAGCTGGGCTTCTGTTTGTTTAAATGCACAATTCATTTGTTGGGAGTCATTTTCCTGGTTGTCTATATTGAACTGTTGCCTCTAGGCACGCAAACAGGTACATTTTGCTGTTTATTTTTCGTTACAATCCGTAGGTGACTGTCATAAAGAAAGGTTGGCTGACAGTTAATAACTCCTGTGAAGTGCCCTGCAAGGGTGATGTGCAAAATGCCTTACGAGTCGTCACCGTAAATTTCCCTGCAACAACCTTGTCATGTTACCATTTTAAAGGAGGGGAAAACAAAGTTTGCAAGGTCTGATGGCTTCCAATAGGCATTGCTCTCTGCTTTGACCTGACCTTCAAGGCTGTCGTGAGCATCCTCTGGTCATATGTTGGGTACTTTCAGGTGCAGGTGAGTCCCGGTCTGGGAAGAAGGTGGAATTTAAATAAATATAATAACAACCACCAGGGCCTAGGACCCTCGTATCTACGGGACCGCCTCACCTGCTATGCCCCACGGAGGACCTTAAGGTCCGTAAATAGTAACACCCCAGAGGTCCTGGGCCCTAAAGAAGTCAGATTAGCCTCAACCAGAGCCAGGGCCTTTTCAACACTGGCCCTGGCCTGGTGGAATGCTCTGTCTCATGAGACCAGGGCCCTGCAGGATCTGATTTCTTTCCGCAGGGCCTGTAAGACAGAGTTGTTCCACCTGGCCTTTGACTTGGATCAAACTGATCCCCTCTCCCTCCTCTCTTCCTTTTCCCTTTCTCCTTCTGTAATGGAACTCCTATTTGGCGACTTCCCTGGCATTTTTCTGGCCCACGTAAGACGAGTCTAGATAGTTAGCTGTGGTGAAGGCTTGACATTTTCATCCCCAAAAAAGTTTTTGATTTGAGTTCCTACTGAAATGAAGCTGCATTTTAATGTATTTTAATCTTGTTTTAAAGTTGTATTTCAATCAATTGTTTTTATACCTGGTGTTAGCCACCCTGAGCCTGGTCTTGGCTGGGGAGGGCAGGGTATAAATAAAATTTAACAACAACAAAAAAATTTAAAGGCATTTCCATATGCAGAGACCACTATATGCTTGGGAACAGGTAACAGAGAAGGCTGTTGACTTCATCCACTGAAGCATCTAGCTGTTCCTTGTTGAAAAGGGGAATCCTCTTGTGTAAAACTCCTTGGAATCGGGCGCAGCCAACCTGCTGGCTGAGCAGGGTCATGTGGCAGAGTGGGGAGCAGCGATTACATGTTTTGTCCTGGGGTGACCCTGTTAGTAGCTTGCATTGGTGTAATTGATGAATGACTGGATTTGCCAGCTTTGATATCTGCACTAAGAGCATTTGCAAAGGCTGGCTTACTTGCTTCTCCCTCCAACTTAATTTCAAACTCTGAAATTCGTTTAAGGACAGGCCTACACACACCGTGGTGTGAGCCCCTGGCAAAGGTTTGCATAATAAACAACTCCTGTGATGGTGGTGGGAGTTAATTTCCTGGCCCTGATCATCCTAGAGGTGCGTGTGCCCTGAGTGCAGCCTCTGGGGTGCTTTGAATAAACAAGCCACTTGTACGTAATTGTGCCGCGTCAACTGAGAGCGTGGCATTGGCGGGTCAATTAAAACGGACCCGCGATCTTGCATTATGTCATTGCTCTGCAGATTTTCAGTATGCATCCATTTGGAAAGAATGTGTAGGTTTTGCAAGCGCTGTGGAATGCCGTTGGTTAACCTTCTTTTGTAAGCCTTACAATGACAGCTTGTGTGCAGCTGAACGCCCAGATCCTGAAGGGAAAAGGGAGTTCCTCCGATATGATAGCAGAAGGAAGCCCAATTTAACCTGTGGGAGACTGAGGGAGAAGGCTGGTGCTGGATGTTAGGAGATGCAGATACAAAGCCCAAGGGCTCTTGGGGAACAAGCTTGCTTCGATGCTGATTATTAACCTACCTCTCAGGATTGTTCTGAGGAAGTGATATCAGTCAGCTGTCAAGCACCTATTTTTATAATGAAGAATATAGCAAAAATGACTTAATGGGATTTCACCATTTCCTTTTCCGCCTGCTTTTGTTGTGAAGCCCTGTGTGTTGTGATAGTCCAGTCACAAACATTCCAAAATACTGGCCTACATTATGGGGCTCTTATAGATATATCTTGGCAATCCTGCATTGAAGTGCCACTGGAGAATGGCAAGAATTGAATATTGCCATTATCCATGTTCTGTACCATGGGCCCTCCCCAGGGGTGCAGCCACCTGGGCAGACATTGGCACAGCATTTGGGCTAGCGACCATAATAACTTGTCTTTATCTGAGGCCCCTGGGATTTGAATCCCCAACCTAATAGTTCTAAACTTACTAACAATTTTGGGCTAAAATGAGCCATGGCTGCTGGAAGGAGAAGGGTCTTTTGGATGGACCAGGGCTCCACCTGGAGTCCCCAATAATGCTTCTAGGAACATGGGAAGCTGCCTTATTCTGAGTCAGACCATCTGTCCATCTATCTCAGTATCACCTCCAGCTGTTTTGGGACTGCATTTCCCATCATCCCTGACCACTGGTCCTGTTAGCTAGGGATGATGGGAATTGTAGTCTCAAAACAGCTGGAGGCCAAGTTTGGCCACCACTGACTGGCAGGGTTTTTGAAAGCCCTACCTGGAGATACCAGGGATTGAATCCCTGGCATCGTGCACGCAGGGCACACGCTCTGCGACAGAACTGTGGCCCTTCTCTGTTAGTGCCGTGAGGGGGGAAATGGAACAAATTCCACTTTGTGCAGCAAGTTTACAGAATTCACCAGCTCATTAGGGCAGCATGGACACTAGAACGGCTGGAGACAAATTATATAAATGAGCATGTGCATCTTATTTATTCCAACAGGCTTTTATACTGGTGTTGCTCTTCAGATAGTGGTGCTGGGGTCTGAGCAATTTTTATATCTTCTCCATGCTTTGCTTTGTGTGATAATTTACAGCAGGGGTGGGGGCCCTGCTGGACCAAAATGTCCCCATCATCCTTGAGCATTGGCTGTCTTGGGCTGCCAGGAGAGTGACAGTATCTGCTAGGTGTGCCACCTTAGCTATCTCTGCTTCTACAAAGTGGCATGTGGTCCCTGTCAGCTGACTCAAGGGTAAGGCAGAGTATAACCTTTAAAAATGGAAGAATGCCTATCCTTAAGCTTAACACCGGATGAACTGGGAAGTACTGGTTTCTTCCATAGGTTTGCTTTAAGCGGCAAAGGCACCATGAATTTTCCTCTGAAGAATGCCAGAGGCAGAAGCACTGGTCCAATGCTGTCCCAGCAACCCATTATTTGTGCTTGACCTAGTGGATGCCCAGAATCTGCCTCCATCTCTGAGAGGATTAGGCAGGAACTTCTTCTATGTGTACATGCTATTCCCCAGTTGTCCATTACGAGAATTCTTACATCACCCTCTGCATTTGATATTGGCTGTTGCTGGAGAAGAGGCAGCTGACTGGGTAAATGGAAGCTCTGTTTTTGAGCTGCAAACCATTGTCTGCTGCAAGACTTCCTCGTATCACTTGTTCTCAGATATCACTTATCACTCCTTCCTTTGTTGGGGTGTGTGTTTGTGTGTGTTAAGTCTGACAAACATGGAAGCAAGTCCCAGTTGGGTTGCAAGCCATTTACTGCACAGCGAGTGCTTTTCAGCAGCAGGGCAGTCTCTACCAGCATGTGAATAATTCTGACAGATGTAAAACTGTTTCACAGTGGGTATTAACTGCTGCAGTTTTAACAAACTTGACTCCGGATTTTTTTAAAAATATATATACGTTTTTTAAAAAAAGATTTTTCTTTGGTAACAAAAGTACATACATCATCTATTGTTTTCAAATCACAGAATACTTCATAGAGTTGACTCTGAATTTTAAACTTCTTCCCCAATTTTTGGCATGGTTTTTAAGCTGTCCTGAGCTCCCTTTTGAGAGGAAAAAATGAGATAATGACATCTCTTTGCTGTCGTGGGGTGCTGGGGACCCTTTCCCATCACTATATGCCCCCTGTCACAAGTTGTCAATGAATTGATGGGGGTGTGTGGACTGCAAGAAGATCAAACCTATCCATTCTGAAGGAAATCAGCCCTGAGTGCTCACTGGAAGGACAGATCCTGAAGCTGAGGCTCCAATACTTGGGCCACCTCAGGAGAAGAGAAGACTCCCTGGAAAAGACCCTGATGTTGGGAAAGATGGAGGGCACAAGGAGAAGGGGACGATGGAGGACGAGATGGTGGGACAATATTCTCGAAGCTACCAGTATGAGTTTGGCCAAACTGCAGGAGGCAGCGGAAGACAGGAGTGCCTGGCGTGCTCTGGTCCAGGGGGTCACGAAGAGGCGGACACGACTAAACGACTAAACAATTGTCCCTATCTGTGCTTCATTTGCAGGAGGAGCACAGACTTTCCTTTTAAAGTTGAACCCAGTTAAGTGAAAGGTGGCTTTCCTCATCCCCTAAATTTTAGGCTGAGCCTCCTTTCTTCACAACTCTTGATCCTCTGACTTGTCAAACTTGTCCAAGAGGTGAGCCAAAAGTTAAAGCGACCTGATAAGTTTGAAAACAGCTGGCAAGATGAGGGGTCTCTTAGCCACTTAACCTGGACCAAGTGAAAGGGTCATGTAAGCGGCAGAGTGGACCTGCGATATTGTTGGCTTGCATACTTAGGAACATCCTTTATTTTTTTTGGGGGGGGAACACTGCTATTCTCTTGAGTGACAGGACTTCTGTAAGTGTTTAGAGACAGTTAGATGGCAGTTGACAAAGGCCCAAGAGTTGAGGCTACCATTGAGTCCATTTGTTGTGGGGAAAGGAGGGACTTCCAGGCGAGGTGTCCCAATAGTGTTCTGCAAAGTTTCCTGAAAACGCACACATGCACAAGCAGCAAAATAGACTGTGTTTGCCCATAAGAGAACTCCAAACTCCATAGTAGGCAAATATCTTTATTAGGCCATCCAAAACATTGCAAAATAGTGTGCAGGCTTCTGAGTTCTCCAGAACTCTTCATCAGGCTATAGTAAACAGTGCAATACAGTGGGAATAAGGGATGGGAATTAGCCGACATGAAGTCTACGTTTGGTCCCAGCCTTGCAATTTAATGAGGAGCTTTCAGGTGAAGCTGTTCTTGTGCTATACTGATATCAGGTGGCGCCAAAGCCTTACAGGGACTCAGATGCTTTTGTTATTGGTGTGACTTGGTTTGTTGAACCGATTAATGCTTTATTTATTTGTACAATTTGACTGATAAATTGACCAAGGTGTTTTGGGTTTGTTTTTTTTAATTAGTCAAATGACCTGTCAGGACATATTTTTGTGTCACCATGCATTTTCCTAAACAATAAAGCACCACTTTATTTACCACTGGAAGGGCTTACCGAAAACCTATTTAGGGGAGTCTTTCCCGGAAGATACAGACGTTTTGTGCAGAGGACATTTCACAGGGGAACTGAATCTTGACAGTTTGCTTTCTGTTTCATTCTTAGGAGCATAAGAGCTTGTTAGGATGTGGCTACATAAGAGGGATATCGTTTGCATTGCCCCATCTGACTGTTTTGTATTAGGATTCAATTTTTGTGAGTGCCCATTCTGTTTTGAGTCAAGTGAGTAGGTGCTGACAGATGAAGGAGGCAGCTGCAGGAATGAGCCATAGACCGGCATCTCATTGAATGAACGCAGACTAAATACTATTTAGGCTTTCTGCTTGTGAATGAGCACTCAAGAATTCACATGTGTGAGGTGCAGCTTGCTTAGTCTTTCAACTGGGTAGCTGCTTACTGCTCAGTTCTTACGGATTGCACATTCTTTTAAAGGGGCAGTTCAGCTGATAGCATGTTTCCTACATTCCTTTTTGGTTCTCATCCATGATGGTAAAGTTCCTCTGCGTTTCTGTGTTATTGTACTAGAGTCCTTGCATTGCACATGCCAAAGAATTTCTAGACATACTTGTCCCCTTTCTTTTGAGAGACAAAAACAAAAGCACATTTTTACCAACTGCCCCCACCGCCACTGTGAGGCCTGCCTTCTGTAATACCTTTTGGCAGATGGTACGTCTCGATTAGATCAAATTAGTTCTATTTATGCTGTAGCCTGAACATGAGACACTTTGCTGTAGCACTTGGTGGCATACAGTCATGTACACAATTTGACATTGTCTCCATGCCAGTTAACTGTTCTGCCTCACAGGCTCTGACCTATACGGAATCTCTTTTGTCTGCTAAACTTTGGATCTGAGGCTTAGCTGGCTTTCTTGCCCCCCACCCCCCAACCCAGTTTGTTCTAATACGGAACTATTTTTGCAGCTTGATATGCTGACCGAAGACTTTTAACTTCCCAAATGAGAAGCTTCATAGCTGTGTATACTTTGTCTCCCACACATGACTGTGGATGAAATCCTGGATGGGTGGAATAGCTTTGTTCACTGTGTCAGTTTCATCTGGTTAAGATTATTATTAATTTATATGCCACCCATCTGACTGGGTTTCCCAAGCCACTCTGGGCGGCTCCTAATAAAAAACAGTAAAAACACAAAAAAACACACAATACAACATCAAACACTAAAAAGTATCAAACACTGAAAAGATGCATTTTCCCTGTATGAGAACAAGGTCTTTCTTTCCTAATTACCCCATCCCATTCTGATGACCCACCGAAAATAAAAATTCCCATCATGCAAACTGCCTTTTGCAAACGTAGCGACTTCTGAACTCTAAAAACCTTAATCCTTCAGCAGTGGTGGTGAGCTGAGCTCAGAAAGGACTAAATAAATGTGAAAATGACTTCCAGTTGCTAATCTGGGTGATGTGTAAATAGGGAGAGCAGATGGCTTTGCAACTATATCCTTCCATTTTACAATAATCCTTAGAGACTGATATTTTTGGCTGGTTGGGTCAGATCTGCAGGTGTGAAGAATGCAGTTGTACAGTCCGGCTAGCTAAGCTAATAAAATGTCCGTTTTGTCTGTTTCCTGGTTCTGTAGGAAAAAGCAACCCCATTGTAATATTTAAATAATGTGAGCTTAATAGTGAGAAGAAAAGGATCTATCTCTAAGGGCTTCTAATAGCTCTTAAGTTCTTCATGCAGATTCCCAGTAATTCTTTCAGTGAGAGAGGCTCAAAGGATCTAAGGTGGTCAGGATAGAGGCTGATCTGTGAATCTGCTGCAGAGGTTAGATTCTTCAGAGATAATATTCTTGGCCACTATGCTACATGTTGAAAAAGACATTGATAATGACAGCCGCCCGTTTGCACTTTGCCTGTAATGAGACTATGTGCTCTGCTGAGTCACCGGCAAAGAGAGCAGCAGGGTGGACCGTTTCTACAAAGCAACCATTGCTGCCTGCTTAAGGTGTGCTGCTTCTGGCTTAAGTTAGTTTTACCTTCTTAAAATTAGGGTGTTTAATGTGGCTGGGCATTGAGGTTCCTGCTACTTAGATTTTAGTAATTTTAAATCCCTGCTCAGATCTGTATCTGCAGCCCAGTATTTGCATTAGAATGTAAAACACACACATGGACAGTGTTAAAAACTCAGATATATGTCAGAAGCCAAATGGCTCCTTAAACCAAGGTTGCAGTCGCCAAAATGGAAAGTCTAGTTCCTGTTTTAGGGCAAGATGGCTCTAAAGTCTTATTTTTCATATGATGTACAGACTGTGATTGATCGTCAGTTAAACATCTGGCTAGTTATGTCAGTTAACCATCTTGAGCTAGATTAAAGAAGAAAAGTCACTTGATTCAGGGACAGTCCATATATATATATATTGGCCTATTCCTGCCTCTTTTTCTTAATGGTGACCATTCATAATGTCATAGCTGTGAGCAGGGCAGTGAGGTGGAGTAAGAGAAGACAAGCGACAACAATTAACTATAACATTGTTCCCTGCTCCTGCTCAGGCTGCACAGAAAAAGCATTTTGGTTCCTGAAAACCATTCCGATTGTGCAGATAAAATACAACTGATAGAATTCTACAGGCTGTAGTATTAGGGTGTGAAAACAGTCCAGATCCAAGGATCCCCAGGAATGCACCTCCAGGTGGTGGAGATATCAGGCACTAGCCAGGTGTCCATGCATCCTCACTTGGTTGCATGTGGCCGATAGCCAGGTGTAAAATGCGCCTGGCGCCTGGCTAATTTCGAACACTGCCATGGTCTTGATGGACCACCTTCCTACTGGTCTAGCCCTTCTTTATGATCTCTCCTCGTCTCTGAAGTAATGCCCATCTCTGTATATTATGCAGAAAGTAGTTTATGTTTGGTGTAAGGTTGGGGTTTTTTATATATGCAAAAAAAAACACCCAACCAAGAAAAAAACCCTTTCAGGCGAGAGCCATTCAGGAAAGCACCTGCTTTCCTGGCATAAAGTCTCAAATTCAGTGGTGTAGCGTGGGGGGTGCAGGGGGGCCCGGCCGCACCGGGCACAACATCTGGGGAGGGGCGCGCTCGCACTCGCAGCTCTCTGCCCCTACCTGGCTCACTCACTCTCTCTCACTGCAGTGTTGGCTGTGCGAATCCGATCCGAGCCGCCGGGTTGCCGCCCACTGTGGAGGGGGTGGGTGCCAGGCGTGCGGTGTGGAGAGAGAGCGAGGGACTATCTGGGGGAGGGACAGTGCAGCGGCCGCCCAGCGCAGCGCTGAGCGCGGGAGAGAACCACACCAGACCAGCCCAGGCAGCAGCAAGAAGAAGCTGGCAGCGGCGGCAGGTTAGGGGTTAGGGGGCGCAAATTACTTGTCTTGCCCCGGGTGCTGACAACCCACGCTACGCCACTGCTCAAATTCAATTCCCAGTGTCTCCAGGTTGGGCTTGGAAGGGCTTCTAAAGTTCAGGAGTGCAGCTGCCAGTCAGTGCAGGCAATGCCAAGCTTAGATGTTTAATGTCGCTTGCAGATGCCTTTATAGTAAGGCAGCTCTCTGTGTTATATCAAAACCCTGAATATTCTGTCTTCTCTGATAGTGCTGTTGAGTAGAACAAGGTTGGCAAGTTTGCCAGTATTTTAAAGCACTTCAAGGTCAGGGAGGGAACGAAGCCTGAGAACGCTGTCTTTTTTTTGGGTGGCAAAAATTCTTTTCGAAGTATTTCTTCTTGTGGCTTTATAAGACTAGAAAATGGAGCCTGCTTCCTGAGGAGAGGCATAACTACTGCTGCTGCAGTTCCTAACAAAAAACTTTTTGATGGAGTTGGCCTTTAAGGATGATCTCATCTCGGTGACCAATCTGAGCAATGTGCAATGCTCCAGCTATTTACTAAGACAAAGGACTGCTGAGCTGCCTAACCACAGAGAGTCCAGCCTGCTGGATTGAGAGCTGTCTGGATAGCAGCACTGGGGCTGCAGGGGAAGGGCAGATATCAGCAAATAACCCTTGCTAGATTGTGTGGTGAACAGGATTTCCTGGTTAGGAGGGTTAAATGTTTCTCTATGAAATCCAGAGCTTTCCTGATCCATTTGGAACATGCCTGGAACATCCAACTGCTGCAATCACAGATGTAGATAATGTGTTAAATATTACTTCTGTTGAATTACACTGAAGACACACCCCTTTACCATGGATTTTGACATTTAACATATATACTTTTGGGACCCAGCTGATTTCTGTGATTGTAACTGGCTCTGTGACCTTAGTGTGAAGGGCAGGCGGTAACAACAACTTGTGTGTATGTTCAGAGTTTTAAAGTTGTGCCTGATTTCCCTTTTCTCTTAACTGGTAAAGTAATATCAGAGCTCCTGAGAATGAGTGAAATATCCAATATCTGTGCTCAGAAAGCCCTTGACTTCTGCAAACCCTGTTTACATTCTTTTGCTTCTTGTTTAACTTGGAAACTAGTAACACACTTTCAGGGTTTTCTCTTTCAGCCTTGAGGGTTAGAAACGTTCCCTAAACGTTGAAATGACTAACCATGAAATCCTTGATTGCTTGTAGTTTTATAGGATTTCATGGGAGAGCACATTTTTCTTTCTCCAAGGTGTGACCCAAGCCAGGTGGATCGTCTCCAGCTTAAGTACCTGGCTGGTGGTGTCAAAAACTGAATGCATGATTGGAGTGAAAGAAAAGCATATTCTGCTCAAGGAGAAAAAAATGGGTACATGTTATTCTTTTAGCTTTCGAAAAGTAGTATCACCACAAAGCAATTCATGAGGACCATGAAGCCATGTCTGTGTTGAAAAGAGTTAAATTCACTTAATTATGGACCAAGGAAGGTCAGAGCAGAATCTGCTTGAAACTTGCGAGCTGCATCTTATGGAACATTAAAAAAATCAAAATGTGATGACGTTTTAGGCAGATGTACTCCCTCCACATTCTTTCTGTAAGGTAAACCAGGTCACTCAGCTAAACTGATTAGGTCAAATACTTATCTGCTGCTGAGCAGATTCAGATATTGAAGGTTTGTGAAGAACACCCAAGGACTGATACTAGCATCCCAGGAAACTCGGTGTGACCCAGCACCTAGAAACTATCAAATGGCACCAGGCACCTTGGGTTATATTTCAAAGTAAAGGAAAATAACTTTGGCTCTTTCTTATAATCTCTTAAACTTGCTGATTGGATCTTGTGTTCAGTTCCTTAGATCGTGGATGCATTTGATTGGATTCTGCAGTCATGCGCTTCGCATAGCATTGTGACGCACCTATTGCTATCTCTCGCCTTGCTCCGCTTTTGGGCCTTGCTTCGTACTCTGGATATATATATACCGGCCCACCGGCTTGATGAATTTTTGGAGAGCTGAACTCTGGCCCATGGAAGCCACAGTGAATTTGCCAGTATTTCAAGTGCCATATGACAGTGTTGTCTTCATAGCCACAGGCAAACATAGCTGCTGCTCTGGCATGTAGCCTGAGCTCTTGTTGGGCTGTTGCAATGTTTAATAACTAATGCTACTTTCACATAGGGACATGGGTGGCGCTGTGGGTTAAACCACAGAGCCTAGGACTTGCCGATCAGAAGGTCGGCAGTTCGAAACCCCGCGACGGGGTGAGGTCCCGTTGCTCGGTCCCAGCTCCTGCCAACCTAGCAGTTTGAAAGCACGTCAAAGTGCAAGTAGATAAATAGGTACCGCTCCAGCAGGAAGGTAAATGGCGTTTCCATGCGCTGCTCCGGTTCGCCAGAAGCGGCTTAGTCCTGCTGGCCACATGACCCGGAAGCTGTACGCTGGCTCCCTTGGCCAATAAAGCGAGATGAGCGCCACAACCCCAGAGTCGGCCACGACTGGACCTAATGGTCAGGGGTCCCTTTACCTTTATCTTCCATAGTGGGGCACGCAAGCTTACCTTACTTTCACATAATGATTTAATGGTGATATTTTACATAGAAACATAGCCCTTACACCAGCCCTTTAAGGTAGATATTTGGTGTCCTCATATTTGCATATAGCACCTCTGTAAATTGAGTGGATGGCACATTTTTAGTACTAGGTCCCTAATAGTGGTAGCTGAGTAACTGTGGTCTGTAGCAAATGGTCTTTGGTTTCTATGCAACTTGCCCGTCAGTTCTCTCTCGCCTCTTCCCTAACCCTTCCCCCCAACCCAAAAGGATTTTGGTCACCTCTAAAAAATAGAAAATATTGGGGTGGGAGCTGTATGATTCAATGGGTAACCCATTATGTCCTGGTACTGTGTTTTTGGATTGAGCACAGCTTCCCTTGAGTAACAGACTTCTGTAAAATGGCATTTAGTGATGTCCAGATGTCTTGTTGCACGGCCTTTTGGCTCTTAATTCTCCCAGTGCATAGGTGTTCATGGACAGCTTCATCTTGAACCTAAGAAGAGCCTGCTGGATCAGGCCGATGGTCCGTCTGTTCCAGCATCCTGTTCTCACAGTGGCTGACCAGACGCCTCTATAGTAATGGGAAACCCAGAAGCTGGATCAGAGCACCAGCGCCATCTTCCGCCATGTGGTTTCCAGCAGCTGGTATTCAGAAGCAGTGTTGCCTCTGATTGTGAAGACAGAGCATAGACATCCTGGCTAGTAGTTGTCAATAGGCCTTTTCTCCATGAATATAAGAATGGTCACACTTTCTGTCTCTTGTGATGTGGATGGTTGTTGCTAAATTACAGTACTGTGGCTGAATGCTTGGGGTGCCTATACCTGAAATATGGGCGGAGGAAACCTTACCTTTATAGATTTTTAAAGTATGCTTTCCTCTGTCCCTCCCTCATCTCCTTTGGTGCCAAGCATGGAGAGTTGGAATCTGGCTAGGCAGGAAGGTTTGGCTTAAAGTGTCTTCTCCTCCTCTTCCACATGAGGCAAGGTAACTCTTAAAAGGAGGGGCATTGCTTGTTGACTCTGAGTATTTGGGGAGGTGATCGCCCATCCCTTACTGGTGGGTTTGATATTCTGAAGAGTGGTTTGGACAACTGTTTTGTATTAGAATAGCACATATTGATGACTAATATGTAATTCACACGTATGAATAGATCTTGTACGCAGCCCAGAAAGGTCATTGGTTTGAAAGACAGTCTAAGGATCATGTTGAGAGAATATCAGTACTGTAGTTCTTGACCAGGTGAGGGAATGCTAGGTGATCTTTCAGCAACCTCACAATGTTAGAATCCCTAAATTTCTTTGGGAGTACACCTGCAGTGTAAAGGTATCTCCACAGCCTGCATTGAGAAGAATCCTTGCAGCAAGCAAAACCAAAAAACTTTTTCTAAGAGATGGGATCCCATCAAGCACTGCGGAAGCTGTGCTGTGAGCAAAAGGGGAGTTTCCCCTCCAAATGGCACACTGTGCTATATGTCACACTGTCTTTGAAATTGGGCTAGCACAAGCCCTTTGCAAAGAGCCAAAGCAGCTGTTGCAACCTTGGGTGGGAGCCCGTCTTGAGGTATGTGCCTATCTGTTCAGGCACTAGCTGAATTCCTTAGACCTCCCTCCGGCGACTCCCGGCAGGAATAAACATTCTCGAGGTCCGTTCCGGCGATTTTCCTCAGAAGCGAGGAAAACACACCAACTGCTCCTCTCTCCCCTTTGGTGTCCCCAGGGAGGGGAAAGAAGCAGACAGAAATCTATTTACATCTTTTATTCCTGTCTTTTACTTCAGTACAGAGAAAACATGTCTGCACTCATCAGCAGTTAGAATAAACTCCACCCATGTCCTTCCAGCACAGGTCATATGACAAACCCACTGAGCTAACATCCGGTGCTCAGTACAGAATGGACTGCCCCTTTGTTCCCATGGCAACAGTCACAAACTTCCTGTTTGGCTTTCCAGCCACAAGCAGCAGACTTGGCTGCTATAGCCTTTGCTTGCTGCCGCATTGCTGCTTTAGAATAACATACTCCCCCTAAAGTATCAATGCGTGCTGCGAGCAAAGCGTCATCCAGAGAAGAAAACAAACAGTTGTTATACTTATAACATTCCCCTGTTGTTTCAGTTCCACCCTTGGAACTACCCGCCACTGGTTTTACCAATGTACCTCTCTGGTTGTGTGACTTCCAAGGAATGAGTGCTTCTGCATTACCTTGGTTAGCAACTCTCTGTTGTGCCTTTGTCTCTGACTCAGACACAGCTTCAATTTGACCTTGGTCGTTTACAACAGCAACAGCTATGTTAGCAAACTCTTGTGAATACCTCTTGGGTGGTACACCCTTCGTTGCTCTCTCAGACCTACGTAAGAGGTGCTGCTCTTCTCTACTTTCTGGTTCAGCCTTTGGACTCTCTGGAGAACCAGTACTAAGCTTAATCAGTGGTTCGTCCTCCTCTTCTGAGGGTCTAGTCATTATGTGAGATTTCCTCTCAATGACTGTGACAACTGAGCTGTCTGAGCTATCGCTGTCATCATCAGTACCACTGAACTCAATAAGATCAAACTCATCATCATCATCATCAGAATCATCATCACCTGTGGGAAATGTGTGAACAATCACTCTCTCCTGTTCAGGAGCACTCTCTAGAAATTTTGTGAGAATCACCTTACCAGATTCAGGCAAAATTACTCTGTAGAGACCCTTTTCATAACCCACAAAAATGCCTCTGGCATTCTTTACTCCACCTGGAGCTTCTGTTCTCACATGAGACCCAAAAACCTTGAAATGGGCAACAGAAGGTTTTCTGTGGAACAGTTTCTCAAAAGGAGAACTTCCCAACTCTTTTGAAAACTTTCTCAACCACGTGTAACAATATGACATTAGCGATTCAGCCCAGTACTCATGTGGCAGATGTGAACTTAGCAATTGCGCATGCATTCCCTTTTGCAATTCTTTGTTCACCCTACTACAGACACATTTGTTCCAAGCTTCTTCGGAACTAGCAATTTTGTGTCTTATCCCTTTCTTCTTCAGGAACCTCTGGAACTCCTGTAAAAGAAAAATTGGCTTCTCATCTGTGCAAAGACAACCTATGTCAGCATCATGCATATTTTTAACCTTGTCACAAAACTCTTTAAACCTTTCTAAGGCTTCTTTCGGTCTCTCCAAAAGATAAATCCAGACAAAACCTGTGAAAGAATCAACACATATTAGGTAATACTTTGCATTGCCTCTAGATGGTGCTAAAGGACCAATCACATCAGCATACACCCGCTGAAATGCCTTGTCGACCCTCGAGGTCACCTGCTTGGTGTTCTTCTTGGCTACACCTGTAAAAGAGATCATGTTAGAATCACAAGAATTACATTCCATGTAATCACTTTGATCAAAAGTCAACAAATACAGTCCATCTTTCTCTTTGGCAGAAAGATACAACTCTCCATCTTTGTAGATCTCGCAGTTCTGATCATCATAGGACAGTTTTAGTCCCTTCTTGGCAATCTGCGAAACGCTGAGCAGATTAAAATTCAACTCTGGAACCAAATAAACATTGTTTATAGTCAAGTTCAGACTTTTAAGATACACAGTTCCAATTCCGGTCGCTTCCAGCTTTTGACCGTTGGCTAGTTGCACAGCGAAGCTTTGCTTCTCAAACGTAGAAAATAGTCCTCTGTGTCCTGTCATGTGAACCGTCGCGCCCGTGTCTAGGACAAAGAAGTTTCCCACCTCTGGTGTGGCTTTTAGCGACATCAAAGCCTTTGCAGTCTTTGCCTTTGGCTTGGTGTGACCTTTGTCTGACGCCTCAGACTTTGTGGAGCTTGCCTTAGCTCCTCTGTTCTTACGTGGCTTCTTGCAGTACCGCTGAAGATGCCCAGTCTGGTCACAATTGTAGCATCGGACAACGTTTAAAGCTACAGCGTCTCCTCCAGTAGCAACAGCAGTGGGGGCGTTAGAACTCCGTTCTTGGCTCCCCTTGTCCTTGACTTCCAGGGCGGCAAGTCTGTCATGTTCACAAAGAACCACGGCAAAGACCCTCTCCGAAGTCAAATCCGCTGCTGGGAGAGACCCCAGCTGACTGGCAACCGTTTTGTAAGTCCGATTCAGGCTGTTGATCACCATGAAGCAAAACACTTCCTCCTGCAGACGGAAGTTGCGTTCCACCATCTGTTGACGCAGAAATTTCATTTCCGTCAGGTGCGCTTGAACATCTCCATCAGGCGCAAGCCTCAGGTTGGTCAGCCTCTCAAAATACAGCAACGCTGAAGAACCTGCATCTCTCTGATGTGTCCGTCTCAGCGTATCCCAAACATCTTTCGCGTGGTCTAAATGTTGTATGTGGATCAACTGCGAATCTGACACGCACAGAATTATAGCAGTTCTGGCCTTCACATCCTGTGACTCCCAAGCACGCGTTGGTGCTGCTGGAATGGGATTTTCAATCACCCCAAACAGTCTCTGATTCTGCAGCAGGGCCTTCATCTTAATAGACCAAGATGCATAATTGTCACTGGTCAGAAGGGGCGGAGAAGGCAAACTGCCCTTCTTGGCATCCATTTTGAGTCCTTGCATTGACTCTCAAACACAAGCCTCTAAAATCCAATAGCTGGCTTGTTTACACCCTGTGCACCTGGCAGCTCTCAACGCTAGCTGCGTTGGAATTTTCCAAGAGCTCTTCAGACTGTGTAGTCAAAACATTCCATTTTAACTTTCACTTCTCCTCTCTGAGGCATGGCCTTCGTTGCTAAGCAACAGCATTCCTTCCCTTGAACAGGATTAACCACAGGAATGTTTGGAATGCGGTTTCTCTTTTGACTGGAGCTGTTTTACCCAAACGCTGCTCCCCGTGAAGCAGAGAATAACTCAATCTGCTTTCACTCTTCTAAGCCCGAAAATCTCATACCTGGGCTCCGTTGCTTGGCTTTCAGATTCTTCTGGTCAGCTTCTGGCTGCAGAGAATCAGCTTTCTCACCTCAGGCTTCCATGGAGGCCAACTTCTTGATGCAGAGGTCGATGAAAACAGCAACCGCCGTCTGCTACCACTGTTGGAATTCTAGCCCGTCTTGAGGTATGTGCCTATCTGTTCAGGCACCGGCTGAATTCCTTAGACCTCCCTCCGGCGACTCCCGGCAGGAATAAACATTCTCGAGGTCCGTTCCGGCGATTTTCCTCAGGCTGTGAGGAAAACACACCAACTGCTCCTCTCTCCCCTTTGGTGTCCCCAGGGAGGGGAAAGAAGCAGACAGAAATCTATTTACATCTTTTATTCCTGTCTTTTACTTCAGTACAGAGAAAACATGTCTGCACTCATCAGCAGTTAGAATAAACTCCACCCATGTCCTTCCAGCACAGGTCATATGACAAACCCACTGAGCTAACATCCGGTGCTCAGTACAGAATGGACTGCCCCTTTGTTCCCATGGCAACAGTCACAAACTTCCTGTTTGGCTTTCCAGCCACAAGCAGCAGACTTGGCTGCTATAGCCTTTGCTTGCTGCCGCATTGCTGCTTTAGAATAACAGTTAGGGAGGTGTCCTCTGACCTCCCTGACAAATGGAGAGCATTAGATGGCTATAATAGGCTGTAATCTTCTGCTCCAGGAGTGATAGCTCTTTTGTTCCCTCCAGCACTCTGAGAGCCTATCGCGGTGATTTCCAGAGTCCAGTTACCTTAATGGAGAAACAAAAGTACCAGCAGGCTGTAAAGCTTGAAATTCAAGTAGGCAGAGGTGACATGGAGCTCCAGTAGGCAGGCTGCCTCTGTGGCTCAGGAGCTGCTGCTTTCAAGCTGGTTCAGATTTCATCCATAGGAAGAGGAGGAGGAGGAGGCGGCCTCTGGGGAAGAGGTTTAATCAGAACTGAGCAGCTGAGGTTGTTGCTGGCATCAGGGTAGTGTGACTGGGTCCATAAATCTAGCAGGGTGTCTGCATTTCCCCAAAGACTCAGAATAATGTTCCTACCCACCTTAGTGATAGAATCATAGAATTGTAGAAATGGAAGGGACCACAAGGGTCTGTCTGGTCCAACCCCCTGCAATGCAGAAATCTTTTACCCGATGTGGGGCTCAAACCCACAACCCCGGGATTAAAGAGTCTCATGCTCTACCAAGTGAGCTGTCCCTGCTGTCAATATAGGCTTTGTTACTTTGGAACATAGAAGCTACCTTGTACTTTTAAAATGCTTTTTATTGAGGTATAACAGACAGGTATAAACAAACACTACAAAGACGCAAGTCTGCAGCTTTTACAAAGGAAGCTGCCTTTTACAATACCTTGGTATTGTCTACAAGGACTGGCAACAGCTCTCCAGGGTTTCAGACAGGGAAGATTCGTAGCCCTACTGTGAGATAACAGGGATTAAACCTGGAACCTTCTGAATGCAAAACTGGTGCTCCACCATTGAATTACAAGCTTGCCCCCCCTCCCCCGAATTATTGGTATTAATGAAATGTCGTCAGGCTGCCTTGATGCTCCAGGGAGATATATCCTTTGCCACTAAAAATGGGTGCAGAGACTGAATGTAGAATTGTGTCCTGAACAAGTGTACAGAATTTCATTATTATTGTCAAATTCAGTTAGATATGAAGCAAGCAAATGGGGTGCCAGTTTGGTGCATTAAGCCAAATTCAATGATACTGAGCCCCTTTCTGGCGTTCTTCTCCTTTCGCGATGAGAATAAGAGCAGATATGTGCTTGCTAGCTCTGACCCCTCTGTTGTGTTCTCCTCACTTCGCCTCCTTCCTGCTGAGCTCATGGTGGCTCCCTGTACAGTTTTGGAACCCTGCAAGATCAGGGAGTCGGTGGGCAGGATTCAACTAAGTTGTTGTGTGCACGGAATGACGTCTGCTCACACAATCCTTTCTCTCCTCTCCCACGCCCCTGAAATCTGCTCTGGAGGTTTGGGGGAACCCGCAAAAGAAATTTTGGGGGGTTGATGGGAGAGGAGAGTGGAGAAAAGTCTTGTTGCACAAGATACCTTTGTTTTATGCATGCAAACCCCACTTAGCTCTGTACTGAATTCCACCCAGTGCAAGTAGAGCAGGGTCCCAACTGCAGAAGCTCTTCTTAAACCCACAGAGGGCTATGTCAGGATCACGATGGATGGGGTGGACCCACCAAATGCAGCCCCTCTTTTCTCCTCCAGTGCAGCTGGAATCACACAAGAGGGAAAGAGTGAGCAGGGTTTTTGTGCATCTTAGTCTTGCTGGTTTTTTTGTTTTAAATAGGCCATCTTCATTCAGACTTTGCCAGAAATGGGAGAAGAACGCCTTGTCTTCCATATTTTGTTCCAAAGTAAATATCCCACCCTGTTAGGGTGGCTTAGCTTCAGTTTTAGAAGCAGCTTTTGAACACTTGCTCAGACTTTTGTCATTTTATTCAGTTAGGGGAGGTTGATCTGAATTGTAGTAGGGCTCATGCAGCCACATGGGTTTCTATTTTTGGCTTTGGGTTGAGTTACAGCAAAGCCCTCTGGTGTAATGGCCTTGCCGGTCCTGGGGGAATGACAGGGCTTGGATGACTTCAGTCTCCTTGACTTGGTGCAGTTGGGAAAGGGTTGCTGCAGATTAGACTAACGGGGTTAGCTTGCACTACGAAAAAGGCAGAGCTTGAAACTCAGTTCTTTAGAATGAAAATGCCCCCATGACAGACTGCCAGTGACAGTTATTCAGTCAAACTAAGCCTAGTTGGGCCTAAGTTAGATTGCAGTCAAAGGAATAAAATGACTTGGTTTTACTCATTTGTTCCCAATACTTATGGACCACTTTTCACCATATTATTTACTATTACCATTACCAGTATTAATTAGATTTATATACTGCCCTTCATCAAAAGATCTCATAGATGGTCACACTGCAGAACAATTTTATGTTTGTTTATGGCATTTCTACCCCAGCTTTTTCTCCAAGGAGTATGTGGTTCACCCCTTTCTTCAGTTAAGCCCTAAAATGACCATGTGAGGTAGGTTAAGAGGCACTGACTGGCCCAGAGTCACCCAGTGCAGTGAGCTGCATGGCAGAGTTTGGATTGGAACCCTGGACTCTCAAGTTCTATTCTAACACTCGAGCCACTATACCACACTGTCTCTCAATTAATAAGGTAATCAATCCATGCAAATAATATGGTGTTTAAAACGTAAAACGCAAAGCTAAAGGTCAAAGTGTGTGTATGTCTGACTTATATGTTTGGCAAGCATTTTCCTTTGGCCTTGCTTTAATTAACAATATTCCTCATAATGTGATTATTTTGAAATAGCTGGCCTGACCACACCACCTTTTTGTTCTTTTTCATCCTTAAAAAGATAAAATACTTATTCAGGATATAATAAGCTGGCTTTTCAATTTTTTAAAGAACCCCAGAATGGGTAGCAAAAAGTAAAGGCACCTAGTTTTATAAAACACCTAAAAAAAAAATACTTCAAATGACATCATAAAAACAGCAGAATGAGACAGGCTAAGAAATCTAATAACCCAGCAGCAACAGAAAAACCCAATGCGTGTTAAAACAGAGGAATCAGAACCACCCAAAATTCCGAGGCAAATGGACTTGGCACACAAAACTTAATAGTGAGGATGTCAGGTGAGTCTTCCTGGGGAGAGTATTTTCCATGAGTGAGTCGCCACCACTAAAAGGCCCTTTCGCTGTTCTGTCTCTGCTCTGCAGGCAGGGAAACTTGGAGAAGAGTGTCTGATGCAGATCTTATTTCTCAAGCAGGTTTGCATAGCAAAAGGTGGTCATTAAATTCTACTTCGGGCCTCTGAATTCTCTTCAGTAATAAAGAAGGGATCAGCGGTAGCAGCTGAGACCCAGATTTTAGCGACTTACTGAGACAGCTTTCCCTAATTCTTGGCCGCTGCATAATAATTGCCTGCAGCGTCTGCGCGGAGCAGAGAGAGGGTCCTTTAGGACCAGTTAGGGACTCTTTCTCCAGGGGCCATTCCAGGGTGAACTGTGACCAAGTTTGAAGGAAGATGTTGAGGCTTCTTCCTTCAAACAGTGAGTAGTGAGACAGAGATGAAGATGATTTATTAAGTTTATTGGTCACTTGCCAAAGGCAACTCAAAGCAACTTACATCCAAACAAACAAAACCCTACATAGATCCATTCACCCATTAAGGTAATACATTTAAAAAATCCCACCCTGTCAAATGGCCACAGATAGAGGTGGGAGACCCGTTGGATAATCTTTAAACTATCTTTAAGTAAATCTTTTTGCAAGGGTGACAATTGTTTCTGTGGGAAGGCTGTTAGGTAAAATGCATAATACTGATAATATGCAGGGACTTTTCCTGTCCTAAGGGAAGAAGTATTAAGTAATGCATGTCATTGGTGTGGGCTGTCAAACAGGTCGCGGAAACCAAGTCTGATGGAGAGCATAAGTCTGGATTCTGAAAGATAATCTAAAAGTTTATGTTCTGATGGGTGCCGGTTCTGGTTGTTAAAAGAAAATGACAGCTGTGGTCTGGCATCATTTTCAGGAAGGGATATGTTCTTCCTTGCCTGCTGTAGAATAGTTTATTGATGTAGAGTCCTCTTTCTGCAAATCAGAGTGTTATTTTTTAGAAGTGAGGGCCAAATTGTATGTTCTGCGATTGAGGTGTCAGTATCCCACTCCCCCTTTTAATGCTACGCAGGCTTGTGGGGGGCTGGGTGGAGGCTGCAAGCTTGATAGCAGCGGTGAAAAACAGCCTGCAGGGCAAGGGTTAAGCACCCTCTTCCGCACTCCCCCCCCCCACTACTACAGAACAGTGCAGTCAGATTCCCAGCTGCATTTGAGTAAAAAATAAAAATGGATTGTATCCAGATCTGTTCATCCTTCCATGGAAGGTCCTTTGATTCAGCAGAGGCTTCTATGGACAGCAAGGGGAAGAAACAATTTTCCCCTTCTGCAGCTCCTCAGACCGCTACTCCGTTCTGCAGGGTCCCCCCAACCCTCTGGATCAGAGGTTCAAGGGCTTCAGAGAGGAAGGGAGATTTGCAACAGCCACCTTGTTACGCTCTCCTTTCTGCAGAAGCCTCCCCAGCATCAAAGAGCCTTTTGTGAATAGGAGGAGTCAGCCTCGTGTCAGGAGATTTCCATTGCCAGGAGAGTTCTGGTCCAGAACATCTGGAGAGCACGAGATTCGTGAAGGCTGCTGCGACACACCTGCTGGTTCCTTTTTTAAAAAAAGTAAACTTAATGAAGATATGAAAATGGAATACAGTAAGCCTGTGACTTTTGCTCAAGTTGTGGGCTTAATGTACCATAAAGAAATAACAATGAACCCACCCACCCCCACTTCTTGCCTGCTCCTTGAAACAGGAGCCCTAATGCTTGATGTGAACAGGACACTAGGAAGGTGATGGGGGGGATCCTGCCATGGAAATGTTCTTGCAGTGGAGCCAGTCGTGAATCGGAGGTTTGCACTCCCAAGTTCCTCGCTGCTCTTGCCCTCCTTTGAGGGAGTTGACGTGTAGTTCTTTTCTTCCTTAACACGAGAACCTCATCTGATGGAGGGGACGTCTCAGTCTTCCCCCAGAAACAATTCCCCTGAAGTCATCGCTGGACATCGTTCAGTCCGCCTGGCAGGAGACGCCTATAGCCGTTATAAACTAACGCCGTGATTTACCTCTTCGGCAGCAAGGGGTTGTTTAATTTTGCCAAATTAGCAGTTAAGGGAGGAGGTTCTTGGGGCGCCTGTCCAAAGTGGCTGGACTCTGTTCTTAAGGAGCCATCTCGCTTGCCAAGCCTTGGGCTGCAGACACGTCCTCCCCACCCCAAAGCACCCTCCTTTGGCAGAGTTGGAGCTTGCGATATAAATGCTGGATTGGCTGCCTCTCAGGCTGTGTTCTCTCCCCCCCCCCGCAACGCCTACTTATTTTTTGTTCTGCACTTTGTAACTTGCCTGTGGCAGAGCCCCCCCCCTTTTTTTGGTCTGCGGGGTGAGCGTTCCAGGTTCAGCTGAAGGTTGCGGGCTGCAAAAATCCATCCTCGTCTGTTGGTAAACAATATGACACAAGATACTGTTCTGCCTCTCTGCATCCCTGTGGAACTTGATGCTGACAAGGCAGAAAACCTCCTCTGGAGGGCATTGGGATAATAAGGGTTCATTCAGGATGCCAGGCCAGATGCGATGGGTCTCTCCTTTCTGCGGGCAGGGCAGAGGAGGCTGGCTGTTAGACTGAATTATCGTTCACGGCTTGGATGGTTTTGCGGGAAAACAGCCAAGCCTTATTTTAAAGGGAGTAAAGTCAAAGACCCCTGTGTACATTGGCTTCCCAAGTCTTGTTTGGGCTTTGAAGGAACTTTTGTGCTTTATTTAGTGAAGAAGCCCAAGTCGTGGATTTGAATTCTCTGCGAACAGCGTTTACCAGTTATTTCTCCCAGTTTGGCTTGTCGGGAGCACAACAGAACTTTGGGGCACACAGATCTTTGGAGCACAGAAGTCACAGCAATATTAATATTTATAGCTGCCCATCAATAAGTATTTCTTGACTAGCTTACAAAAGGAGACTGTTGGAAGGCTACGGGATACAGTAATTAAAATCGGGCCTTTTTTGCTTTCTTTTTATATACAAACTGGACTGATTCTGTGAGGCAGTAACTTGATTCGGAGCAGGGATGTGTCTAAAACTTGGCTGCTCTGTGGAAAGTGAGCCTGCCAGCTTAAATGCTTGATTTAAGACCATGGCAAGTCTAGATGCTGGCAGAAAGCCCAGGTAGAAGATAGTAGTTATCCAAGAGGTGAATTGTATTTGGTTCCATCTTTTGACAAGCTAGGATTACTATTAAGAGGAACAAACGTTTCTCCTCTGCCAAAAGAGACCTAAGGCAGTCTTCCCCAACCTTGCGCCCTCCAGATGTGTTTGGGCTATTCACATCTGCCCTGGCCAGCATAGATGGCTGTGTTGCCTGGAGATGGTGGGCGAAACATCTGGATGACATCAAGTTGCAGAAGGTTTCATGAGGGGTTACTTAGCGTTCACCCTAGACAGCTTTGTTCCAGAAACCAAGAGGTGTGGAAAATCACACTTTGTGTCGTCCGGCAGGCAGCTTTAATACATCCAAGTCTGACTAATCAGAGGCTCACGGTGCATTCGTGGACAGATCGTAATGTTAAAAGAGCTTGCTGGCTGAATCAGCATCCTCTTTTCAACATGGCTAACCAGATGGCTGTGGGAAGCCTGCAAGCGTATTAACAGATCCGGCCCCTGCAATCATCATCATCTCAGGTCCTTCTTCATGTGCTTCCTCCATGAGAGGTCTGGAGGGCAGCAACATGAGAATGGGCCTTAGCTGTGGTGGCTCCCCACTTGTGGAATGCCCTCCCTAGGGAGGCTCGCTTGGCGCCTTCATTACATGTCTTTAGGCTCCAGGTGAAAATGTTTCTCTATAACCAGGCCTCTGGCTGATTAACATTCTATGTAGCCTTATAAATACGTTTGTGGGAGGGAGTTATTGGTTTGTTTTTGTTTTATTATGTATCTTGTGTTCTCATTTTGTATTTTTGTGTTGTGAACCACCCTGTGATCTTCAGATGAAGGGGTGTATACAAATTTTGCTAATGTTAATAAGCAGAATGTGAGTGCAACAGCAAGTTTCACAACTAGTGATTCTCAGGAACTGGTATAAATGAGCTTGGTGAAGTTGGTGGCCATTATTAAGGGGCATTCTTGACCTTTACAACCATTTCTCTAGGACGGTGATTCATACAGAGTAAAGTTGAGAGCTTGCACTTGCCCAAATCCCAGGCTGAAGAGAAGCAAGTGGCAAGTTGCTTGCTTCCATTAAGATTAGTTTTTTTGGAGGTGGGCATGCTAATCTTCTCTGTATTGTTCCAGTTTTAGTATATCTGCTGTGATAGTATATCTGCACCTTTCAGCTTAGCTTTGAGATCTCTGCCATGCTGTCTGTTCTAGTTTCTACTAGCCTTTATTGGCATAAGAAGGTGTCTTTTCTATTCAGAGACTGTGTGCAGAACCCCTCTGTTCCAGATGGGTTATGGGGTGCTCTCTGTGTATATGTTTTTTTGGGGGGGGGGCAAACAAAGGTTCATTTCAACTAACCTTAATTTTCCTGCATGCCTGTGGAGGTCTCTGCCCTTTTCTGCTCTCCTTGCTCAATATCGGGAATGATTTGGCCAAGGTGAAGAAGCACCAGTTCCACTGAGCAATGCAGAATATAGGTTGTGTCTTCTGATCTCTGCTGACAGAAGCAGATGAGCTGTGATGTCAAGGTGGAAGGCCAAGTCTCGAGTGGTTCCCTGCTCCTCTCTCATCGAGAGTGTGCCGTCCCTGCTCTGCCCTCTGCCTTCTCTGTCTCTTTTTTTAAATTTTGCTTAAGCTGCTGAATGTAGAGCAAGCATGTTAGGAAATTTCCTATCATGAGAGCTGTGTGTGTGCACAAGAGAGAGAAACAGACAGACAGACAGAGGTAGAAGAATGACGAGTTGGAAGGAATCAACTACACAGTAGAAATCACACCAGCACATTTGTCCTGTGCAAAAAAATATGTTTGTTGACTCCCTGCCAACAAAAATCCAAATTTTACCCCCCGGGCAGCTGAATTTTGTGATTGGGATTAAAAATGCACATTACGTGAATCGTAACTAGCATTTTCCTGCAAAGTGCAATGAAGAACAGTGGGGTGCTTGGGCTGAGGGAGAGAGCCATAGCTTTGGGGGAGCTGTACCCTCCAGAAGCTCTGCTTAGTGCTGCTCTTAATTTCTGAGCTGGTGGTTTTCAGACATCAGTCCTGGGATCCCTGGGGTTTATCGATAATGAAAATCGGTAAGGGCTGCCAAAGTGTATATGCATGTGAAAGTCAGCACAGAGAGAATATTGGGTGTGGGGCTCAATTGGGCCTGTCTGGCAGCCAGTGCTGGCTGACAGCATGCCCATGGAGGGGTTTGCGCCCATCAGTGCGCAAAGGTTCGGAGAGGATAGAGCAGGATGCTTCAAACCCACCAGACGCTGCCAATTCAACCAGTTTTTCTGCTAGCATCTTTGAGTGTTTGAAACTCATATATCTAAGCTAATCACCAAATGCTACCTTAAACCTAAGTTATGGTGGCCACAACGGAATGTCTAGGTGCCATTTACCCCCCCAATGGAATTTATTACTGTTATTAATTTCATTTCTATACTGCTTTATATTTTAAAGGAAAAACCCGAGAGCAGTTAACAACACATTAAATATTCAATAAAAGAAACCAGTATAAAACAAATGCAAGTTTCAAGGAAAATATTGCAGATCCTTCTCTTAAGTTACATTAGGCTTTCCTCATATTTATTTAACCTACTGAATTTATAGTACTGCCCCATAGCAAAAGGACTCTAGGAGGGAAGTGTGGTCAAGTGGTTAGAGTGTCAGACAAAGACCTGGGAAATCAGGGTTCAATTCCCCACTCAGTCCTGAAGTTCACTAGGTCACCTTGGAGTCATTCGCAGCCTCTTCACCTATCTCACAGGGTTGTTGTACGGATTAGATGAGGTGGGGGGTGAACCATGGACTCCTTGGCTATAAAGGTGGGAGATAAATGCAATAAATTAGCTCTTCTGCTGATCTGCTTAAGAAAGCTGGAGGGACCAGCCAGGTGGAGATGTTAGTCGCCAGCCTTGCATCCAGAGATCTCCACCTGGTTACAATTGGATCAGTGGTCAGTTTCGCCAGTCACAAAACACTCACGACACCTGGTGGATTTCTAATACTGGCATTTGCCCCGAGCATGGCTTCACTTACAACCTCCAATGTGCTTGATTAACATTTAATTGCTTCTGTGACCCGCCCTCAGTGTCGCAACGCTGGGCACTTGCTGAAAAACATTCTGCTTGTGATGTGAGCGCATTCTAGCCTTGGCCGTTGCTTCTGCATGTCTGCCGACATGCAGCGTGGGCAGGGCTTTGTGCTGCACCTCCACTTGGCGTTACGTAAATGCGGATGGGGGTGGCAGGTTGTGTTGGGTGGGGCTGTGTCTGGTGTCACCATCTGTGGAGCCCATGTAGATAGCAAGATTGGCAGAACTTTTGTTTGTTTGTTAGATTTGTATACCAGCCCTATATCTGCAGATCTCAAGGTGGTTCACAAGATAAAATCACAATATAAAAACACAAAATACATAATCAAAATAAAACCCTGAAACAACCCATTTGTATCATTCCTTGCTGAGTGCTGACTGGAGGTAGTGGCCATTCATAGCTGAGTTATCCAGGCACAACTTGGGTTAAGTGGGTCGAGAGCTGCTTCTGTTGAACCCTTGGCCATCCCATCCATATGACTTTGCCTTGGGAAGCGCAGTTCCCACTAGCGGGTGGGTCTTCAAAGTTGCTAAATTCGAACTTTCTTTTAGTCTGCTTAAGCATGGTTTTGCCTGTTGCGTAGTTGAGTTGGAGACATCTGACTGCTGTGCGAAGTGCTAAACCTTCCCTCTGATTACATCATTGTTTACTTGATTAGAAATAATTGTGCAAGTAATTAAATGGGTGTGCACTCACTCTAGCCGGGTTTCACTTCTGTGCGATGAAGAGCTCCACACTGTTGCAAAGTCTGGAGCGTTTCATTGCTTCGGCCTTCCTTAATGGGATACTATCTAGGCTATTACCTTAATTGAAGTTTATATTGAATGGTGCGCAAGAAGCCTCCTAGATCTGGATTAGTATCCTAATGACTCTCTTGTCTCTCGAGAGAGGGGAGGCTACGTGGCCAAGACAATTCTAGACAATGCAGTGACACGGATGATAAAGGAAGGCACTTTAGGTTAATTAGGCTCCTCTGACAAACAAATTAGCAGGTTTATGTGTTTTCTGAAACAAGACTAAATTATTGGAAACTCTGCAACTGTTTCTTTTAAATATTTTATTTTGCAGATAAGCGGTTTGTGAGATCCAGGACACACTAAGGGATTATCTGCTTAAGGTAAGAGCTGCTTTTCGTTATAGGCACTGCATTGCCTATTTCAGTATCTGCAGGCTGTTCCAGCACCCGCGCCTCTATTTTGCAGAAGTTGTTTGTTTGTTTGTTAGCCGACACATTTATATACTTCTTAATTATTCCCATTTCTGAGAGGTGTACAGACAGAGCAACCCACAGTAAAAAGGGGTAACGAGACAGTAAAAAATACATCACAAATTTCCTGCTGGAACAAGGAAGTCTTAGTCATGGGTCTGAAGTTTGGCAAGGAGGGGGCCTGTCTAATCTCAGTTGGGTGGGATGTTCATCACACTGACTGCACGGCTTCTAGTGACTACAGGCTGTGTATCTGGGCCATGAGGGGGTCACCAAATATCTCACTGATCAAGCTCTGGGAACAAGGGGGTCCCTAAGATATTCTGGACCCATTTTAAGGCCTTGTAAATTAATGCAAGACCCTTGAACCTGGCCCACTAATCAAAGCTCCCTGCTAGAAGAAATGTTTTACTTGCCTTATAGTTGGCTGGACTGTACGTGCAATTGGTGCAGAACCATTCAAAATTCAGTAGGCAAAGACCAGAGAGTACTGGAGCTGGAGACTTAGCAGTGTAGCATTTCGGGGCTCATCTGGCCATCGCAGGAGTAGACAAAGATGAGGTCATTTTGCTACAGCATTTCAAGTGCTGACTTGGCGTGTGTAGGAGTCCCTTGGGGGAATCTTTGCCAATGAAATATGCCGCTACCTCACCCTTTCAGGGTTCGTTTGCCTTGAGTTGTCTTTGGGGCTTTCTGTCGCTTTGGATCTGTTCTTCCTAAGGGCCTCCTGAGCAATATCGGAAGCAAATCCATGTTTGTGTTAAGCAGTTTGCTTGCTTTGGTCCTTGGTGTAGAAATTTACTTGCGCAGTTAATAGTTTTGTCACCTTGGTGCAGTATAGATAGGAGGGACATCTGTGCCACATATGTTCGAAGCAAAGCAGAAGAGCCAGATAGGGCACAGCACATCTGTTAATGATGCCTCTTACAGGCACTGCTTGCCGGAAATGAAAATGTTGCTGAGCGAGTCCACATGGAATCTAATTAGGAGAAAACCTCTTGGTAGAACTGGGTCGTCTTGCAGATCACAGGGCAGAGATACTTAACACCTCCATCTAAGAGGAGAGTCTGATGTAAAAGCCTTATTTCCTTTCCTTTCGCTTCTGCTGTTCTATAAAATGCTGCATATGTAGTTGTTGCTGTTTAACAAAATCCGTTCACTGCAATATCTGCTGTGCAGAATCCCACAACATGTTATTCACCCCACCCCAGAAGGTACCACAAATGGCTTGTTATGCAGAATTGCCTGTGATAATTCTGTAAGTTGCTGAAGCCCTTGACTTTACTGGAAACTGTACTCAGCCAACCCTGCTGTTGCCTGAAATCTCACCCAAGTGTTGGCCCAGGTGCTTTGAAGCCTGAGGGACTAGAAACTTGATTTCTAAGTGCAACTCCCAGATGACTCATTTTTGTGCGCATAGCTGGAATATGTTGTCCTGACTGTGATGATGCATCATTATACCTGCAGAGAGTAGCATAAGGAAACGGCATTGTGGGGAATTGTAAGCAGAAGTTTCATTGCATTGTGGGGCCCTGTGGTTAGCGGCTGCAATGAGGCTTTCAAAGAGAAGTTAACTGCTTCAGTGGGGTTGTTCCATGACAGATTACCACAAATTTTATGTGAGCTTGTGTTTTTGGTATCCACTTAAATACTTTCATGAACTCACTGTTATTCCTCTAGGATCTTGACCTCTGTTAAAAAGGGGGGGGGGGTTACATTAGTCACAGCAGAACAGCCAATTTACCGCAACACAGCTCCTTTACAACACCTGTGCTACTGACTGTCAAACTTTGGTGTTGTTGATTCAGGTAGGTAGCCGTGTTGGTCTGGCGTAGTCGAAATAAAAATAAGAAATAAAAAATTGTCCAGCAGCAACTTAGAGACCAACGAAAGCTTATACCCAGAACAAACTTATTTTTAAAATTTATTTTTAAAATTTATTTGGTATTGTTGAAATACATACAACAACAACTCAAACTGATTCTGCTAGATGTGGCTCGTGGAGCCCCTCCAGGATCAGAGGCCTTGAAGTTTAAACTTCATTAGTTTCATAGTAGATCTGCCCCTGTGTGAATGTCCAGTGGTTATTAAGACATTTTGTACCCTCTCAATCAGAGCAAAGAGCAGCCCCATGTAACACGCCCCCCCCCCCGGATATTTCAGTGAAACTGGCCTATTTCTGAATCAGAACATAGTGGATATAATTGGTAAGTAGCCATAACACACAGAGCAACCCTCCTTTTAAGGATTGCTGTCTCTTGAATGAGTGGGGCGACGCCAAAGCAACATGCTGGCGAGAGCCCTCGCTGCAAGAGGAGCAATGCTCACCTGCACACTTGACGTCTACGGCCCCTTTGAGAGAAGGGAGGGATCCCCTGCCTTATGACCCTGCCCAGATCTAGGATTTAGCTCATTGAAAATCCTCCCAGGATCCTCTCTTAAGAATCAAGATTGTGTGACTATTTGGAGCCTCCTCATTCCTCCACCCCTTTGCGAGCTAAAGAAGGAATTAAAACAGAACATACGCAGAAAAAAGCAAGAATCACAACTCTTTGCATTATATCTCCTTGGTCTGCGCAAAAGTTTCTGGGGGCTCATAGGAGACCTCTGTGAGTGGGTGAAGCCCATTTTAGTTTTCTTTTTTTAAAAAAAATAATATTTTATTAAATTTTAGGAATAAAAAATTAAGAAAAGTACAAAAATACAAAATCACAAAATACAAAAACACAGACATTAAAACATAAAAAAGAAAAAAAATAGAAAGAAAAAAGGACACAAGAAAAAAAGAAAAGACAAGGCAAAAATCCCTCTTTTTTAATCTCTCATCTGTGATTTAACTTATTTTCCTGACTTCCCCACTACTCCCTTTTTTGTATCCCTTTTGAAATTTGATTCAGCAAATTCATCAACCCTATTTATTTTATCTATTTATCTATTATGAATCCAATCTTAACCTTATTACTAGAACCCCTTCAGTTCAAATCAATGCCGAAGCCCATTTTAATTTTCTCCCCACATGTTGGCACCATGTCAGGGATCCATCATTTGGATGGATGAAAAGGAAAGCTGTTATAACTGTCAAATTGCATCATCATCATCATTTTTTATTATTATTATTATTATTATTATTATTATTATTATTATTACCTGCTCTCCACCCCACCAAGGTCCCAGGGTGGGTTACAGCATTAAAACACAAGATCAAAAACTGTTTAAAACAACTTGCAGTTGTAGAAGTAAGGTGGATCTTAAAATCATATACCTAAAGTGTCAAAAGAACAGGGCAGGAGCTTTCTGTCATGTGCAGCCTCCTGCTCCCCGCAGTGACCAGCTCACAGGCCAGATGAAGAAGGCAACTGCTCTTCCCCACTGTCTGTCCTTGAGGAACTGGTATGCTGCCCCTGGACATGGAGGTTTCATTTAGCTAATGACCTGCCCTTCACCTTAATATTCTAGGGTGGTTTGCAACAGTGTGAAGTACAGCATTAAAAACAGTTTAAAGCCAACTGCAGTCACAAGAATAGGCTGGGCGCTTAGAATATGTGTCAAAGGCTAGGGTAAATAGGTACATCTTCAGCATGTAATGAAAACTGTATAATGCAGGTGTCAGACACACCTCTGGGGGAAGGAGTTCATAGGGTCATCTAGTCCAACCCCCTGCAATGTAGGAATCCTTTGCCCAATATGGGGCTTGAATCCACAACTCTGAGATTAAGAGTTTCCTGCCTCACCGACTGAGCTAGCCATAACTTGTGTGTTAAGAAATAACTTCCAACTCTGATTCCTGGCAGTCGAAAGCTGGCAGGGTAGCAGCATGAGTGGCAGGTACCTTGTGATGAGATTGCCCTGTTTTGTTTCACATGCAAAGGAGTGGATCAGAGCTTTTGCTCCTTGCAAATAATCCCTTTTGAAAACAGAGGCGGGCCCATGCTTAGCCCAGCTGTCCTAGTTGACCATGCTGAATTGAAACGGAGCACCGTGTGTGTGTGTGTGTGTGTGTGTGTGTGTGTGTGTGTGTGTTCACACCACCATGCCAAAATCCCCAGAAATCTTGTTGGGTGGGGCCGCTTTCCTGGATACTCCTAAAATACGGAGTCTGCTGCTGTTTTTCTATTCCAGCCACATCCAGGGAGGGTGGAATGAGAGGAGGCAGAAGTTTAATCTGGGTCCCTCTGATTGATGATAAAAACCGTAGTCCCATTACGGAAATGGCTTTTGGCTAATACGCTATTCCCTGGCTTTGCTTTTAGTTCAATGGAAGCTGCTTTCCTTTTTGATGCCTGTACTATTAAAGGAAAGCAGCTGATGGGAACAGCTGCTGGCCACCCCTTTTCGGTTCGTGGCTTAGCAGGCTATCTACGGAACAGAATGAAAGTGCTTTATTAACATCAAGGGTTTGTGTGTGTGTGTGTTGTTTTGTTTCTGTAAAAAGAGAGGAAAATCCCCGTTAGTTTCTCTTCCCTAGAGAATATCCTTATCAGAAAGTGAAAAGAAAAACAAGGGAAGAGACCATCCAACACCAAAGCCCTCTTTTATCAAGTTTCTTCATGTTTTGGGAAGGTTGCATTGATCTGCAGAATGCAAACTTAGCAGCTGGTTCTTGGTGCAGTGAAATATTTACTGGAATATCTATACAGCCATCCAAAGAAAGACTTGAGTGCTTTTGCCTTGATAGAAGGTAGTAGTGGAAGAAGAAACTTAAGAGGACGTTAAGGACTGCTTGCTTGGGGACCTCCAGATAAGCCACTTTTATAGCAGAATCCCCTTTTCTAGAGAGTTCAAAATGGTGGTTGAGGTGGGGTTACTCTGGCTCGGGAATGTAGAGGAAGGACAAAAAGTGCTCATTCTTGCTGAACTCTTTTGGGTGGGTGTGGGATTTCCATAGGCTCTAAACAGCTGGCACTGTGTCCATGTGAATGGCTAGCTGACAACATGAGGCTTTAGGGGTGACACAGCCAGCTATTTTTTTTTTTTTAATAGCAGGAGTCAAGTAAGTTAAAAGTTCATCTCCATTCAGCTTTTTCTCCTTTCATGGCTTTTGTTTAGGTGTCAAACGAAACCCTGAACTTTTCTTTTTCCAATTCTTCTGTGCCAGCTTTATTGGAGGGGGTGAGAAACATACCAGCTTCACACAGGGCTGTGTAAAAACATCAGATTTCTCGGTGCCATAGCATGCCATTTCTAGAAGCAATTTCCAGGCTGTACTGCTTGCAAACTGGCACGTTCACGAAAACATTTTGCTGGTTGTTTCAAAAACCTAAAATGTGAAATGGACATACCCCCTTTTAGCTCGGACAGGTTTGCTTTGTTGTCTAGTGCCCGTCAGGAACTTCATATTGCATCTTGATGAGAGTGCTCTTTGAAAGCCTCCTTTATCTTAAATTTTTGTGTGTGTGCTGACTTCCTTGGAAACGCACAATATTCAAAACCACATTGTAGAAATAATTTTAAAATCTGCTTGTGACAGCTAGCTAAACAGCCACATGTGTGTTCTGGAAACAACACGGGCAGGTTTCCTGCAGCGAAGGGGGACTTGTCTCTTGACACACAAGATTTGTGCTGGGGTTGGTTTGCCTTTGCCAACCTCGTCCTCGTACCATTGTACTGTGGAGAGTGTATTAACTTATGGTCTGTGTGTGTGGTTTGGGAGCTGCACGGCTATGGAAAAAACAATGCTGTCCAGGATTGTAAAGACTGCGTAGAGAATAATTGGGGGCACTCTTCCCACCTTGGATCAAATCCATGCTGTCAGGTGCCATAAGAAAGCTGCAGAGATAGCGCAGGATAGTGCGCACCCCAGAAATGATCTCTTTCAGCTTTTGCTTTCTGGAAGAAGGTCCAGGGTTATAAAGACTAGGACTAGCCGCCTGAGAAACAGTTTCTACCCCAATGCAATTCTGGTTCTAAACGCAGTATAAGGAGTCTCTCTAGTATATTGTATTTTAAAATGGGGTTTCAGAGTTTTTAGGGGGTTTTGAATGTCTTATGTAGATTTTTCAATTTCATTGCTCTGTATGGGACAATGACAATAAAGATATCGTATCGTATCGTTTCCATTTCGTGCTGACTGGGGTTGATTGGAGTTGTAGTCCGAAGCATCCCGAGGCCGCCAGGTTGAGGAAGCCTGGCTCTAGGGGTGGAGCACTTTAAAAAGACTGAGTCAAAGTATTTCAGGGTCATTAATAAAAGCCCTAGTAGGAAGCGGAAGGGGGTGCCTTCCCAGGCATCTGGAACAGAGGAAATGGTTCTGAGCCTTGGTGGCATGAGGAAACAATAGCATTTCCAGCTGTAGCTCTGTCAAAAGCTTCTCCCTATGGGCTTAAAACTACAGCTGCATTAAATGGAGAAAACATATTTCTTTTAACAATAAGCCCTTGTTGGGGGAGGGGGGTGTCTTGCGTGGGGATCCTGGTCTGTCCTTGGATGTGGCGAAAACTCCTGGTTTTGAAGAGTTTCATGTGCTCAGAAAAAGTCCTCAAGTTTTCACCAGGGCGGTGTGCACTCTGCACTGAAATAAATAAAAAAATTTCCCCAGCAAGTATAGTAAATTGTGGCAGGCATAAAAAATGCAAGCTGAGCTAACTTTCAAAATCCTGATTTATCCTGATTTATTTGCAAAATCCTGATTTTAAGGACCTATCCTTGGAGAGGGTTGCCTGTCCTCTTCAAGCAGGCCTCCTTCTGGTTAATATTCTACAGCCTTTTAAATATGTCTATGGGGAGGTGGGGTTATTGTTTTGCTGTTTTGGTTTAACTATTTACTTATCTTGTATTTTATTCTGTGAACCGCCCTTGAGATCTTTTCTCAGCACCAGTTTTAAAACTGTTTTATCTTCCCTGGCATTTTAAATGTCTATTTTGTTTGCCAAATATTTTGAAGTTCTGTTACTGCCTTGTTTTGCTAAGTCATTATGAATATTGATCATGTTGGACTACAGCTCCCATCATCCCTGACCATTGGCAGTGCGGGCTGCAGCTAATGGGAGTTTTTCTGGTCCAGCAACATTTGACTAGTCACAGATTAGCCAAGCCTTGCTTTACTGTTTGATTGTGTTCGTAGCTGGCATGAATGCTTTTATCCCTGCCCCTTGTGCACTGCCCTGGAATTCATTTTGACAAAGTTTGGTCCATAAACAAGCAAAAACCAACCAACCAACCAACCAACCAATGGATTTAAAGGCTGTCCTCAAACCCTGTAGATCCTATATAGGTTTGCATCCAAAGTAGCTCAAAGTTAAAGGCACTTAGGACCATGGGAAGCCAATTTTACTGAATTAGGCCAATCTAGCTCAGTATAGTTTACACTGACTGGCAGTGGCTCTCCAGGGTTTCAGACCAGGAGTCTTTCCCAAACCTGCCTCGAGATGCTGTTAAGGATTGAACCTGCAAGGCAGATGCTCTACCCCTGAGCTACAGCCCTAACCTCTGGGGCTTCCTAGACTTCAGCAAGTGTTACCCCGCATGCTATGTTCAATCATAAAAAGGGATAGAAACCTCCTTGAACATAAGTTGCAAGCTGACATTGTCACGAAGATGAAATCTGCACCTGACACCGTGTTCTGCACTGCTGCGGAATTGAAACATGCAATTACAGTCTGCGCCATTTGTAAATTTTGTGTGTGTGGGTAAAGGTAAAGGTAAAGGCACCCCTGACCATTAGGTCCAGTCGAGGCCGACTCTGGGGTTGCAGCGCTCATCTCGCTTTTTTGGCCGAGGGAGCCGGCGTACAGCATGTGGCCAGCATGACTAAGCTGTTTCTGGCGAACCAGAGCAGCGCACGGAAACACCGTTTACCTTCCCGCCGGAGTGGTACCTATTTATCTACTTGCACTTTGATGTGATTTCGAACTGCTAGGTTGGCAGGAGCAGGGACCGAGCAACGGGAGCTCACACCGCTGTGGGGATATGAACTGCAGACCTTCTGATCAGCAAGTCCTAGGCTCTGTGGTTTAACTCACAGCGCCACCCGCGTCCCATTTGTGTGTGTGTGTGTACACATATGTTAAAGTAAAGCACATGGCAAATTTAAGACCCATAGGACTTGGGACTCTCAAAGGGCCATCTTAAATTCTCCTTCCTCCCTGTTGCTGATCTGAAAGGCAGAAGCAAATAATGCTGAGCTGGAATGATAATCAGATAATTTCCCCACTTAGTTTTGCTTACAAACATTACAGAAGAAGCATGGGAGCACCTGAATGATAGGCATGGTGAACAGCTGCTGATAAGCAACTTTCCAACCCCAAACCCCCCAATATGCTTTTTATTTCTTAAAGTCTTTTTCTGCAATGAAGCTCTTTCAGTTGCGGGTATGGCTTCATCCAAGAAGCATGTCTTAATTCCATAGATGGAGGACTTGCCTGCAGAGACACAAGGTTTCTGCTTGTTGCTAGGCCTGCTGCAAACAAGCAGACCTTGCAAAGCAGGCCTCTTTTGTTGAGCACCCCTTAACCTCTGGGAGCCCTTTGTTTTGTTGCCGTACAAGTACCTGCATTGTGCAGCAGAAGCTCTTTAGTGCTGGAGGGCTGTCAAGGTGGATTAAGGTTTTCGGCCAGCCAGCCAGCCTGCCTCCGTCTCTGTCTCCTTGAGAGGTGAGTGCATCTACTTGCATTTGAGGTGTTTGCTAATGGTGCTCTTTGTACTCATATTTGGCTGTCATTGTGCCGGCTGGCAGGCCTGTCAACAAGTCCCTAATTCTCTCCAAGGTGCTGCCGATAGACTAGAGGGGGAAGCATCTCCCTCTTTTGGATAGCTGCTGTCAAATGCTTAGAAAAGACTGCTCTCTGCTCTCTGAGGGTCTTCATTCTTAGCTTGCCCTGCTGGAAGGATAGATCCGTCAGCAGGTATTACCTGTGATAGCCCAATGGAGCCTTCATATGCAAGAAAGCAGGCCACAGTGCACTGGGTTTTTTGGGGATGTGGGGACACCAGTGGGAGGAGAGGGCTACTGTCCTTTTGCTCTGTTTATTTCACGGACTGGCTGGATTCAATGAGTGCTGGAAGGAACCAGATGGTGGACCCCCAAGGGAAGAAGGCTCAGAAGCAGGGTGTTGGTGGTGAGACGACAATGAGTGGTCAGAAGGAGAAGAGGGAGCAGACTGAGGGGAGAAGGAGGTGTTGGAAACCGAAGAGGCAACAGGCTTCAGTGAGCAGGAAGAGTCTGTGGAAGAAAGCAGTCCGGAATCAGAGACAGAAGCAGAGGCTGGAGAGGAGAGAGAGAGAGAGAGAGAGAGAGAGAGAGAGAGAGAGAGAGTAGGAGACAGATGAGGCCAACTGCTGAAGAGTTCAGGGAATCTCCCCCTCCTGCTGCGGCCAGCTTCTCTCCTCCTTGGTCTCCAGAACCTGCTGAGAAATGAAAAGAGCAGAGGAGAGATGGGTTGCGCGCAGACACAGCCTCCGATTATTTAGAACAAACCCCAGGGAGGAGGGGACTTCAGCAACTGGATCCAAACTACAAGAAAGAAGATTCCATCTAAACATTAGGAAGAACTTCCTGACAGTAAGAGCTGTTCGACAGTGGAATTTGCTGCCAAGGAGTGTGGTGGAGTCTCCTTCTTTGGAGGTCTTTAAGCAGAGGCTTGACAACCATATGTCAGGAGTGCTCTGATGGTGTTTCCTGCTTGGCAGGGGGTTGGACTCGATGGCCCTTGTGGTCTCTTCCAACTCTAGGATTCTATGATTCTATGAACTGTGGGAAGGCGGGGACCTTCAGTCTTTGCAACTGCTGCACTGGGGCAAGACCTCCTGGGAAGAGTTGCTGAGATCACTAGACTTGAACTCTATTGCTTACTTTGAATAAAGCGCTAACTTCACTGACACTTGTGTTTTTTATTGATGATCTACACCTTACTCTGCCTCTGGACAGTTTGTGGGCTTTCTGGAAGCAACTAAGGAATGTGGTGTGCCGTCATATACTGAGGTAGACGAGTAGACCATCTAGGTTGGCATCATCTGCACTCTGACGGACAGTGGCTTTACAAGGTGGGGGCTTCTCCCAGCCCTTCCTGGAGATGCCTGGAGATTGAACCTGGTACAGGTTCTGCATGCAAGACACATGCTCTGCCGCTGAGCTTATGGGTACCAGGCTTGTGAGAGAGCAGCGGAACGCAGTGCAGGAGAGGAGGAGGCGGGAGCATTGCTGAGCGTCTCTCTGGCTCCCCCTAGTGTCCCACCACCACAATGTGGATATAGGAACCTGTCTCCATACTGAGTCAGACTGTTGGTCCATCTAATTCTGTCTACACTGCAGGCAGCAGCACTGCAGGGTTTCAGACAACAAATTCTGCCAGCCGTACCAGGAGATGCTTGTTGACTGTTGTGAGGAATTGGATGGTGGCCTGGGTAAACCATTGATCCGCTCCAGCAGGACTGGTTTCATTCTCTGCAGTCATCTCTAGAATGTGGTGCTGATGGCACCAAGGTTGCGGGTTCAATCCCTGTATGGGACAGCTGCATATTCCTGCATTGAAGGGGGTTGGACTAGATGGTCCTTGCAGCCCCTTCCATGAAATGGCTTTCAGCAAGGAAAGTTCTAAAATAATGCGACATTTGAGGGTGTATCAGCAGCAAAAAAAGCAGCTCAAGACCCAGCCAGGTGGTTAACTTAGTATAACTTGATAGTTTTCCATTTTTCTTGCAAGTGCCCTGAATGAAAAAACTGATAATTACCACCTGGAAATTGCAATTCCTGCTTCTAGTATAATGAACTTGGCATGTTACCGTCTTAACTGCTTCCTGCCTTTTTATAAGATCTTAATAGTTTGGTCTTATAAAAAGGTAAGAGTCTTTATGCTTTCCAAAATAACAAAGGAGACATTCTCTTAAGCTGATATTCGCTTTGGCAAACTGAGTTTATAAAATGCTAATGGAATATCCTTCCCTCCCTGCCTTTTTGTCAAACAGAGGAAATTGGGAGTTTATATAGAAAGAATTGTTAATTGGGCGTCTGGGAATCTTCAGATCTAGAAATGAGTTGAAACAAAACAAAATGCTTGGCCTTGAATGCCTTTCCGTCTCTTGATTAGCAAGAAGAAATCTCAGCACTCAGACAGACTTCATTA
The DNA here is from genome assembly GCF_964234715.1 of Podarcis melisellensis. Taxonomy (NCBI): domain Eukaryota; kingdom Metazoa; phylum Chordata; class Lepidosauria; order Squamata; family Lacertidae; genus Podarcis; species Podarcis melisellensis. The sequence goes on along the minus strand of NC_138544.1, from coordinate 57,339,324 downwards.
AACCATTTTATCTCCTAGTGCATTAGTGAGCAGACAGATAGAGTGGGACGAACCATCACTTTTTCCAGGAGTCTGAAGCATTCTTTTTTTATCAGCAGTAAACTTCTCACCTCTGTCTCCATGGGCGAAATGTTCTGTTTCATTGTTGACAGACTAGAATCTCTGGCAACTCCCCCTTAGTCCTTTGTGGGACTAGCTGTGTAGATCAGTGCCAATATTCTGTGAAATAGGTGGGTAATTAATTAGGTTCCTTAAAAGGCAAACTCAAACTGACATGGCGCTTATCTCCCTCTTGATGTGTGTGTAGGTTTTAGCATTGATCAGCAAACATTATTTTTTGTTGGCATTAATTTAGGGTTTCATGCTCTGTACTAAAGAAGAATGGAGCCCAAGTTTCCACAGTTCAGCACATTTTAAGTCTTCTGTGCTATGATACTAGAAACACTGTTTTGAAGATGGAATTGGTGTGCACCAATTGTATTAAGTTACATGACATTTTTGTTTTTGTTTTGAATAGATTTTATCAGCGTTTTTATAAAATACACAGGTTAGTATCCAATATCTTTCTATCAAAGATAAAAAACCCCTAATCTAAATAAAAGCACAAACCGAAAGGAATAAAAGAGAGAGAAAGAAAGAAAGAAAGAAAGAAGAAAAAGGAAAGGAAAGGAAAATAAGAGAATTTCAGATACTTCTTCTGTCAGCTATACGTAGAAAATTGTTCAAAACATCCACTCCAAGACTAACACCCCAAAATTCCACTTTCTAGAAACCAATACTTTCTTTAATCTTCAGACCCAGATATCATAAGTTCATTTACTTTTTCAAGCAAAAAGTCTATAAGGAGTTTTCAATAGACAGTTTTTTCCCCCTCAGTGCATGCCATTTTGGGCTGCCCAAGTTTACAAGATGCCGTGGAAATTTTCACCTGAACTGCTGATTGCCTCCTGAGGGAAACAGAATATAATTTTTTTTTTGGGGGGGGAGGAGAGGCATTTTTATATCTTGGTTATAGTAAAGACTCTTCTTTTAACACTAACACTAACCTCATTTAAATATACTTGAGAATCTCTTAGGGTCTATTATTATATACTGAAGTGAGTATATAATATTTATACACTATATCAAACACACAGAGTTCTTTAAGGAAAGAGATCCCCCATAGTTCTAACTTGGGCATTTCATTTTTGCTGCCTCCAGGCAGCTGAACAATAGTCTAACATATTTTGAGGCAAAGTGGAGAAATTCCAATGTGGAGGCATACTGTGAAGACCATGGCCCCTTCCCATCTTCCTGGCGGCTACCCAGGTTTGGGGACTCCCTGGCCAGCCTTGGTTCAGGGATGCGGCCTTTCCTGAAGTGCCTGATATTTGCAGGCGTTAAAGTCCATAACCCAGACTGCACGGAGCAGAGGGGTTCCCTCTCTGTGCCAGCCATCATGCCTTCGAGTGATGGCTTTGGTTTTCCATGGACCTCTTTGCATCTCATCATAGCTAAGCTTTCTATTCCCAGTAGCTTGCATGAGGTGATGCTAATAGCTTCACAGTTGCTTAGCATCGCAGTGGAGCGTCCCTGCCGCTGATCTTTGTGGAGAAGCTAAGGGAATGAGGGAGATTTGATGAATACAGGGTAAGCGAAGCAATGGAGACAAGAACTCTTTTGCAAGAGGAATCAAGTGTTTTGTTTTGAGGAGAGAAGTGGCTTGATGCAAAGGGCAAGAGGGTGGATGTTCAGACATAAGGGACACCCTGGAAAGGGCAAGAATGTGGGAAGAGAAACAGTGGGTCCAGTAAGTGGTGGGTTTGAAATATGGGAAAGGAAGACAAAAAAAGAGGGCAGTGCACAGACCTGGAAAAAGGGGACAAACTGAAGGGTTGTATTAGGTTTTTTTATTTAAAGTAGACAGCTCAATCGTGGAGTGAGGTTAAACGAGTAGATGGTGCCAGGCATTACTCATTGCTTTCTTGATTTCATAGAGTTGGAAGGCATCCCAAGGGTCATCTAGTCTGACCCCCAGCAATACAGGAATCTCAACTAAGGCATCCATTACAATTGGCCAACCAACCTCTGCTTAAAGCGCTCCAAGGAGGGAGAGTTCACCACCTCCCGAGAGAGTCCATTCTACTCTTCGAGAAGTTCATATTGTTGGAATCTCCTTTCTTGTAACTTGAATCCATTTATTTGGGTCTTTGCCTCTGGAGTAGAAGAAACCAAGCTTGCTCCATTTTCCATGTGACAGCCCTTTAGATCAGGGGTCAGTAAGCTTTTTCAGCCATGGGCCAGTCCACTGTCCCTCAGACCTTGTGGGGAGACGGACTATATGTTGGGGAAAAAATGAATGAATTCCTATGCCCCACAAATAACCCAGAGATGCATTTGAAATAAAAGCACACATTCTACTCATGTAAAAACACCAGGCAGGCACCACAAACAACCCAGTGATGCATTTTAAATAAAAGGACACATTCTACTCATGTAAAAACATGCTGATTCCCGGACCGTCCATGGGCCAGAATTAGAAGGTGTTTGGGCTGGATCCGGCCCCCGGGCCTTAGTTTTCTTACCCATGCTTTAGATACTTGAAGATGGCTGTCATATGTCCTCTCAGTCTCCCCTTATCCAGGCTTAGCATACCCAACTCTCTCAACCGTTCCTCATAAGGCTTGGTTTCCAGACCCTTGATCATCTTGGTTGCCCTCCTCTGCACATGTTCCAGCTTGTCAACATCCTTCTTAAATTGTGGGTGCCCAGAAGTGGACACAGTACTGTCCTTACAGCATTGCCTGAACTCCTGAGGTATAAGTATAATAGGAATCTGGTTTAGGATAGGGGAAGCCTGTGGAGTCTGTGGTTGGACTTGAGGTCCTGGGCAGTTGATTGACTACCCTACAAACACCTCTGGGCTTTTGCCTTCACAGATGCAAAAAAAAGGGGGGGCTTTTAGGTCGATTATGCCTCATTTGAGTTGAAACAGGTAGTTGATGATGAGCACCACCCTTTTAGGTGGGACGCGGGTGGCACTGTGGGTTAAAGCCTCAGCGCCTAGGGCTTGCTGATCGAAAGGTCGGCGGTTCGAATCCCCGCGGCGGGGTGCGCTCCCGCTGCTCGGTCCCAGCGCCTGCCAACCTAGCAGTTCGAAAGCACCCTCGGGTGCAAGTAGATAAATAGGGACCGCTTTCTAGCGGGAAGGTAAACGGTGTTTCCGTGTGCAGCTCTGGCTTGCCAGAGCAGCGATGTCACGCTCGCCACGTGACCCGGAAGTGTCTTCGGACAGCGCTGGCCCCTGGCCTCTTGAGTGAGATGGGCGCACAACCCCAGAGTCTGGCAAGACTGGCCCGTACGGGCAGGGGTACCTTTACCTTTACCTTTACCACCCTTTTAAGCTAGGTTGGATGTCTTGGTTTTAGACTGTGTTGATTTCTTAACCTTGTTGCTCCGCAAAGAAAGGAAGCCAAGGCAACATCTTTACTTCCAGCTCAATGACATTAACTCCCAAGAAGTACCCAAGATTGTCATTCCTAAATCGTTTCAGGCTTGCCCTTTCCCGGGGTACCGTTTATGCCACGCACCGTTGCCCTGCTTGCCAGTTTCGTACGCCATCAGAGACGTCCGCTTAAAAGATGCAGCATAATACAACATTAATGAGCACATCTTGAATCCTTTCAGTTAGCGATGCTGACCTGGCACAGCAGTTAATATGCCATTACAGAATAGTGCTCCGCGTTTTCTGGAAGCGCTGAAATATTATTGCAACTTTCCCGTAGTGTTGGGTATCCAGGATGCTTTCCAAAAGATACCCACCCACTTGGTGAACAGATCCCCATACCCCTTTGCTGGAATAAGCGCTCAAGTTGCAACAGTTCACAGCCCAGCAGATTGATCTGGCCAGTAGCATTGTTTTCTCACGGTGGCCAACCAGATGCCCATGGAGATCCTGCGAGCAGGACCTGAGTGGATCTGCACTCTCCCCAGTTGTGATTCCCAGCTGTACTGCCTCCAGTGGTGGAGGGAGAACATTGCTCCACCCACACCCCAGCAGAAATCAGTCTTGTCAGGTGAAGTTAGACATTGTGTGCTTTCTCCTGTGTGGTTTTAAGCCAGGCTTCCTCAACCTCAGCCCTCCAGATGTTTGGGGACTACAACTCCCATGATCCCTAGCTAGCAGGACCAGTGGTCAGGGATGATGGGAATTGTAGTCTCAAAACATCTGGAGGGCCGAGGTTGAGGAAGCCTGTTTTAAGCACTGGAATGGGCTCACAGGAAATGCATAGCCTCTAGATCCCATGGGCCCTCCCTGTCTTGTGTGGTTTGTGCACCTGGATTTCCTCCTCTTGGGTCAAGGCTGCTCCTGGGGATATTTGCTGCTCTTCCTAGCTGTGTGGTGCAAACCGTCCATATCTTTGGAGTTGGATATTGTGGTGGGATTCTGCAGACTTTAGAGCCTTGTTAAGACTAAACACAAATGTGACCAAGAAAAAGAGACGGTGGAAGAAGACTGGAAGAAATTTAAAACATATCTCAAAAATTGTTGTAAAATTGATGAGTGCTAAAATGTCAAAGGAAAGGAAAATATAGAATTACAGCTGTAATTGATTATGTATGAGAAGAAGCGTAAAAAGAAAATAAGTAATTAATTAAGTGGTGTGAAGAGTTGCTGAAGAAATTTAAAACAGGGATGCAGAAAAGGGGAGGTAAGGGGAAGTCCGAGAAGTAAGGTTTAGGAAAAAGAGTTTTTGAAATTATACATGTTTATATGTTCTTGTTTGTTTATGTGTGTGTGTTGTTTTGTTTCTAATTTGTGTTGTTTTGTTTCTAATTTGTGTTGGAAAATTAATATTTTTTTTTTAAAAAAAAAGACTAAACACAAATGGCACTACTTGTGGGGAGGAAATTAGTGGATTTGACCCTTTGCTCCCACCCATGGTCACCATAACAAGTCCCCCCTCCCCAAGTGCTGCTGTTGACTAGGATGTGCACATACCAAACAGAAAGTTTCTCTGTGTGTGGATATTCATGGCGACCACAGCACATGAGGAAAGGGTGAACCTCCTTCCTGTGTTTCATGCCCTGAGCCTGTGGCTGTTGAGTTTGCAACTCAGAACTATGTGTTGAATCTTGGGCATAGCCTGACCCTTAAGGCATTTTTTGAACACCCATCTGGTGTGTTCTTTGAAGAAACGAGAAGTCATGGAGGGAGCTTCTGCAGTACCTCTGGGGGACTCTCTGCATTACCAAAACCTTTCCAGGGACCCAGCCTGAATCTGCTGCAGTTGGAGCGCATGGACATTAGTTTTTTTCTGGACTTCCCTCTGTGTGAAAGGGTTTTAGACATTGGGGAGTTAGTTGCCCTCATCGGCAATTCTTCTCTGTAAGCTTAATGGAAACTGGCCCGGTTTCTTCCCTTTGGGTCCATGCTGCCACTCCACCCTTTATCAAATTTATTGCCTTCTTCAACATCCTCTCTTAACAAAGATGCACAGGAGCCATCAAGAGGAGCTAAATGATCTTGGTTATTGAGTTGTACCAGCTCTTCCCCATTATAGCTTCCTCCCTACCCCAGCCTGCTTTAATGGCTTCAGAGATGAGAATATTTTGGCAGGTTTTCTCATATTTGCACTGCCCTGGCTCAGAGGCACTTAAATCCTCTTGCCTGCATAGCCTTTAAATGTAGAGGCACCCAAATGTTTATGGAAGGGTCCTTTGCGTGCAGAAGTTTCTGTCCCTGGTGGCACCTCCAGATACGGCCAGGAGAGATCTTAGTCTCCAACCCTGACAACACTGAGCTTGAAGGAGGCAGCTTCTGAAATCTGGCCGTCTCTGTCCATGCTAGTACCACATCTTGAAAGTGCGATGATCTCTGTGGCATAAGTAGTGTCTAAAGGAAGAACTTAGGAAATAACCAACCAGCTGGGCAAATGGGTTTATCACATCAGTTTCACCCGAGGAGGTGTAGAAATGATGGTGGAGTTCTGGCTATAAATGGATCTCCTAGGTTGTTGAAAAATGGCTTTGGTCCTGTTGCACTGAATGGAGTGGCTTAGTTAATTCTTGGGCTGCTGGTGAGGAGGTAATGGAGGGTAATGGATTGGGAGCTTTCCTTCCAGTGTAAGTAACAGTGGCTTTAAAAAAGAGGTTATTGACATGAGCTGAGTCATCTGAGGACAGAAACTGCAGGCTGCAGGCTCTCCTCTATGGAAGGGATAAATGGGCCTTGCCGCGATTTTGAAGGATATACATCACTCATTATGTAAAGAGTAATCTCCATACGGGAGGTTGGAATTCAGCGGGCAGGCAAGATGCTGGAGCTCATCCCCGCCTGCCTGCCCTTCGCTCTTGAAATAGATTGAACTTTAATGACCTGGGTTGTTTTTTTCAGTTTGGGGAGAGGGATTATTTTATTAAAATAATAAAATTCCCCACCTCGTCCACAGTGTTTTCAGGTGGCACCCCCCAAATAAAAATGCCGCAGCATCTCAAAAGCACCTTCAGTAACAATAATTTATAAAGCTTGAACCCCTTTTAAAGCACCAGTGCAGATACATGCCCTCAGTGATTTAGTCTCAAAATACTGTCGCAGAAGGTTTTTTCACTTCTTCCAAATGGGGAAGAAAGATGCTCATCCTTTTGTTAGAATCTGTGTACATTTGAATCTGTGTACTGGGTCCCCGCGGAAGTTAGTCCTGGCCTGACTTTGGTCTGTGAGCTGTTGACTGCATGCCCGCTGTTGTAAGCTGCCTTGCTGGCAGCTTTCAAAATTCACCAGCTGCACTATCGGCCACTTTCAACCAAGTGAAGATGCCTGGGAGACAATATGGTGCTTGACATCTCCACCAATTGGGGTGCGTGCCTGGGGATCTTTGGATCTGGACTGTTTTCACACACTAGCAACACATCCTGTAGAATTCTATCCATGATATTTTATCTGCGCAATCAGAACGAATTTCAAGAACTAAAAAGTCATACTGAAAATGGCCCCAAATGGCCCCAAATGGCAACTAGGCCTGCCGTTTTGGCAACAGTAACGCTGGTATAAGGAGCCATTTGGTGCCTAGCTTACATATCTGAATTTCTAACACTGCTTGGAAGTAACTTGATTGTAAAGTAAAGCAAAGCATAAATCATTGTAATTAAAAAAAACTGTTGCTTCTCTGGAATATTTGCTTTCATGGGAGAGGAGCAAGAGTAAGGGGCTCTTGGCTATGTTTGTTGGTATGGGACTGCAGATCACATACCCCGTCATTTCCAATTAAAAAATTAGAGCCGCGGCTCTAGGAGAGACCCCAACCAGTCAGAATGAAGATAGAATTATTAGTATCTGGCAGCCTCCATATGTTTGCAGAGAAGCCTGAAGTGTGTTCTCTGGAGATGGCTTTCTATACCGTCTTCTCCTCTGCCTTTCCCACATAATTCCTGAGAACATAATTCCTTATTCAGATAGTCTTATGTGAGCCCTTATAAGTGGCAGTTCTGGCAGCTTGATCTGTGTCTAAAATTCTGAATAGAGACTTTTTTGCCAGGTGGTGCATGGCTTGTATTTTTTGTGTTGAGCAAATTTCATTTTGGTGTCTTGGCTCTTTCAGACAACAGCAACAAATTAAAATCAATATTTAAAATGCAATTTTCAATTATGGTGCTTTTCTACATATAAAAAAGACTGGTTTAAAGCAAAATCTGAACTTAATATGTGTTGATGCCTGTGTTTCATCTCTCAGCTAAATTCGCAGCAGTTGAAAGCCACTTTCATATATAATGGAAGAGCCATGAAGTAGCGGCAGCGCCGAATGGTCCTTAAATAGCTAGAGGTTATGAATATGGCACAGTGGAGCTTTTGCTGCTTTTTCGGGCTGATATTGGGCGCCAGGGGCTGTCAAGCCATCACAAACATTGGGGGATCTACTCTGGCTCCAGACAATGCGCTGCTGACTCTCTCACCAGAATAATCTAGTAAACACATTAAGGTGGTTGCACACTCCCACATGGCTGCCCAGATGGGCAAGCACCATGGGTTTTCTACCCCACAGACAAATGCTTGCCTCTTTTATTTTGTGCTTTTGGAAAATTCTGGCACTTTAGTCCAATGCAGAGAGAGAGGGAGAGAGATTGATTTTCTTGATCAGAGTGGTGTAATCTGGCAGCATTTTGCCTGCACCGGGTTTTCGTTTTGCAGATAGATGGTCTCGCTTAGTGTCCTTGCAAATGTACCGAGTGAAAGGAACAGAAACCAGTGCTTGTCAGCCTTTCCCCCTTCTTATGTATAAGTGGACAGAATGTGGCAGAAAAGCCAAATTGCTGCAGAAGATGGTTAACTCATGTAAGCAGGACAAAGGCATGATTTAATCATCAGCCATGTTGTGTCAGAGCAGCCATTGCCAACATTGCACCCTCCAGCCATTTTGGACTACAACTCCCATAAGCCTTAGCCAGATGGTAGTTGTAGTCCAAAACAGCTGGAGTGCACCAGGTTGGCAAATGCTGGAGCGCAGCCAATTTGGGTGCACCTATCTCTGTTTAGGGCAGGAAATACCTGAATTATTTTGACTTTTATCATCATGATTCTGATTCTCGTTGACTTTCTGTTGAGTCTCTTCCACTGTACTTTTCAGACTTGATAGAGAGAGTGGCTTGTCTCAAACCTCCGAATGAACTTCATTGTGACAGACAAAATTATCTCACGGCTCCCCTTCTCTCCTTTTCCTTCCCAGTTTTTTTAGTCCGCAAAGGTGTGAACCATGGCTGACTTCGACCACAACCTGAGTCTGGCGGACGCCCTGACAGAGCCGCAGCCGCAGATCGAGGAGGAAGTGAAGCGGGATTTCATTGCCACCCTGGAGGCGGAGAAATTTGACGACATGGTTGGGGAAACGGTTGGCAAAACAGACTACGTCCCTCTTCTTGACGATGACGACCCGAAGCCTGGGAACCAGGAAGCGAAGAACAAACCCCATACTGACAACGTCCCTGCGGAGCGTAAGTGAAGCTTGGCTGTGAATGCTTTGGGCTGTGTGGTTGGGTGTGTGCGGCGCCCAGTGGACAGAAGAGCCCCGGAGTCAACGATGCAATGTCTTCCAACACTGCCATGCCCCCTGAGAAGGGCACAGCACTTTTGGTGTAGCATCCTCGGAGGGTGGGTGGGGGTGGTTTTCTTGCCCTTTTTTCTTCGTCTTTTCCACTGCTCAGGAAAGAAAGGGTGAGGCGACGAGTGGGCAGGTGTGTTGTTGGCAATGTCTTTGCTTGGTCTACCTGTGGTACCTTCTGTGTGCGCGCCGGGTATTGCTAAATGCTGCAAGGCGGGACGGGGAGAGGAGAGGTGGGATTTGTCAAGACAAAGGTTAATGTCCTCAAGCCCAGAAGCCCCTGCAGCTGTCACTATATCCTGTTCAGGTGATCATGGCAACTCTGGATGGCCTTGAGCAGGCATAGGCAAACTCGGCCCTCCAGATATTTTGGGACTACAACTCCCATGATCCCTAGCTAACAGGACAAGTGGTCAGGGATGATGGGAATTGTAGTCTCAAAACATCTGGAGGGCCACGTTTGCCTATGCCTGGCCTTGAGTATGACGTAGGCAAAAAACGTGAGGATTTTTTGTTTATCCAGTGGGAATGATGAATTGCTGGGCAGACCCCAGTTTCCTGGGGAATTCTGGGGTCGAGATTGCTTTGGAGTCATCACTTGCTGCATTTATATCCCAGCTTTTTCTCCAAGGAGCTCAAGGGGCGTACATGCTTTTCCCCCCTCCTCATTTAATCCCCACAACAGCCCTGTGAGGTAGGTGCGGCTGAGGGGCAGTGATAGGCCTCCTCAAGGCCACCCATTGAGCTTCATTGCTGAGTAGAGAGGGTAGAGCCATCATCTCCCAGGTCCTCGTCCAACAACACTTCTGTTGTCTTCTTCTTCTTATTAAATTTGTATACTACTCTTCATCTATAGATCTCAGGGCGGTTCACAACATAAAATTACAAAATTATGGAGGGATTGGATGCTCCCTTCCTAATATTACCTTTGCGCACCCTTATAATGCATCACAACGCATTCCTTGAAAGGAAGCAGCAGCATTTTCTTCCATTGCATCATCTCCCTCTCAGGCCTTGCCTTGCCTCGCCATCCCCTCCCCTTTCTCCTTCCTCCCAGTACCCCAGCTGGTGCCATCCAAGGTCTGTTTCCTCTCTCCTCCCATTTCTGCAGTTCTTTGGGCACCCTCCTGTCATTGCCTGTTGTCTGGACTGTCACTGTTTCCTGTCTGGCTTCCGCTCTCCAGTCAACTGAGGATGCTTTTGCTGAACTCCTTTCTTTCTGTGGCTCTGCATGTGTTCTTCCTGTGCTTGCCATGCCTTTTACGTCCTTAAACTGAGACCACAGCATGCTTTACAGCAGCCCTCCCACCCCTGGCGCCCTCCAGGTGTTCTAGACTACAACCCCCACCGGCTCCAGCCAGCATGGGGTGTTTGGCAGGAGTCATAGTCCAAAATATCCAGGGGGCGCCAAGTTGGAGAAGGCTAGAATCATAGGGATCACAAGGGTCTCTTAGCCCAGCCCCATAATGCTTTGCTCCACTCCATGCAAGTTCATTAACCTCAGCTCATAAAACCTCTGTCTACCCCTTTTCCCCCTTTCCTAAGTTGAGTACAGCAAATAATAGTTCCTAACTTCCCAGTCTCCCAGAGTTTCTTCCCTCTTTTTCGGCTTATGCAATAATGCTCAAGGCCCTGTCTTTAGAGAACCCTTATTTATATAACCTTTCTTTAAAAGTAAACATACATCTTGTGTCAGGATGTATAACTTGTCTCTTCTGGTGAGCCTAGCCATGTCTCGCCCGAGAGCGCCTGAATTGCGTCGCCCGCGAGGGAAAATACCTAATATTAGCTTCCAAAACCGAAACAGATTGGTGAGCCCTTGGGGAAGGCGGCCGGGGGTGGGGGGCTCGGGAATGGGGAGAGGGCAGTGGGGAACTTCAAGGGAAGTGAAATATTGCAGGCTCTGTAGCAAAGCTCTTGCCTTGATCTCTTTCTGAAGGGGACTCCAGTGTTTGCAGTTTAGATTTCGTTTGCACTGTCTCCCTGCTTGTGTCTGACAGGTGAGAATCTGACCAGCTTACTGGGACCAAACCGAAAGGTTTGCAGCTTCATAGCACAGAGTAAGAGATACAAGGTGGTGGGCCTCAGGTGAGAGAGTCTCACAATTGTGTCTAAAGATTTTGCAAGCTGCTGGGAACTGTTGTCAGCTGAAAGGCATATTGAGGGCGCGAAAGCTGGAGTTCATTTCTGCATGCCCATTTGGGCTGCTTTGGCAGGTGTGGCTGCTTACAATGCCAGCTTTTTATGTAGCACTTGGGACGTCTTCAGGTATGTACCCTGCAGTTCTTACAACAACCCTACAAGGTAGGTCAGTGATATGACCCCCTTGTTAAACAGGCTGGTGGAGATGGTGGGGGCATGCCTAAGGCCAAGCTGTGTGATCATGGCAGGGGGAGGTCTGAACCGGGGGTTTCCTGGCTCACAGCTCAGTCTCTGCAGTTGTTGTGGGACACTAACCAGTAGAGGCCAGTTCTTGTTAGTTCTCAGGCTACATGATTTGCCTGTGTCTCCAACTTGGGATAGTGGAATGGGCTGCAGCGAGAAAATAAACGTGAACAGGGTGAAATGAGTTAATGTATATAGTATTTTACGGAGTAGCTGAACCCAGTCTATGCATTCCAAATGTATTGAGTGTCTGTCCTAGTAATGGACAGATGGGCTGTTATGCACCTGCTTATTATCCTACTTGCTTTGGAAGTGAAACGGACATGCTTGGGGTTTCTCTAACGCTTCATTTGCAGTCTTTGTGCCCATGACAGTTGGAAAAAAAGTATTCTGAAGGGTACAGTATTTCAGGATCTTTAAACTGGTGGCTTCCTGACATTTTCTTCTTCTTTTCTCTTGGCCACCAGAGTAATATCAGCAGGTATAAAGCAATAGGAAAAAATGTTACCCTTGAAAGGCTAAGGGTTTTGGTTGATAAGATACCCCATTTTGAGACTCGGACAGACCAAAGTAAGGTTTATCTGGTTGCTCTGGAGAGAACAATGTCTTGCTTGCTTCATCCCTCTGAATTATTTTACTAACTTGATACTGAACCCTTTATTAGATTTATGCTGTCAGAGAAAGGAGGAGGAAGTATGTTCATCTCTTGGTGTGAAGGATCCTGGATGGGGCAAGGGTTGGACTGGGGTGATCTCATTCTTTCTCCGCCTGCTGGTTCTAGAATTTTGGGAACACCTCTTGCCTTCCGCTCTCTTCCTTCTTAGTAATTTCTCCCTTTCTTGAGGCACAATGAGGTCAGTCCTGGAGGAGAGAAAAATATTACATCCATGGGTGTAACTATTTAGCTAGGTACTTTTGCCTCCAGATCTTAACGAGACACCTCTGTTTCATCAGACTTACGACTGCTTGGATCTTGGCGGAAATACCTGGTGTGTGGACCTAATAGATGTTGAGATGTTGCTTTTCAGAGGCCAGCATTCTTCCAGAGACCTAGCTGCCTTGTCTGGGAACGTAAACTTGTGTTAGAATATTCCTTGTTGTGAATCAGATGGTCTGGGGTGGAGAACTCATAGTCTGCATGTGGCCCTCAAGCTGATTTAACGCGGCCCCCAGCACTGTCCAGCTCTCCAAATGACAGTTAACAGGTCTTCTGCTGGCTTGTATGAGAAGGATCAGAGAAGGAAGTGAGAGAGGTGACCATAAAGAGAGAAATGCAGGGGAAAGCTGAAATGTTTTGGGAGGGATTAGCAAGGTGAAAAATAGGGTAGAGGGAGAGGTAAAAAGAGCCCCATTATCTTGCAGGGAGCCATGAGTTGGTGGAGCCCAGAAGTCAAGAAGGAAGTGCAGTGTGAACCTGGGAAGTAGGAGGGCTGGTCCTCGCAGGGGCTTACTCTGATGGAGGCTAGCAGGCATCTGTTTTCCTGTGTGGGAGGAAGAAGGGAGCCTTGGATTTGGGAGCTGGAAGGGATCAGTTCTCTGGGAAATAAGAAAGAGGTGTGTGGGACAGAAAGTGAGTGATGGAGTGATATATACCGTATTTTTTGCTCCATAAAATGCACTTTTCCCCTCCTAAAAAGTAAGGGGAAATGTGTGTGCGTCTTATGGAGCGAATGCAGGCGGGAGGCTCTGCTCAGCGCTCCCTTTAAAAAGCCACATGGGAGCTTTTCCCCAAGGGGGGAGAAGCGCAGCCCGTCAATCCCTTCTCCCTCCTCAGGGAAAAGCCCCCAAGAGTCGCACACACGCTCCATGCGGCTCTTTAAAGGGAGCGCGGCTCTTGGGGGCTTTTCCGGGAGGTGGTGGAAGGGACTGACGAGCTGCCCTTCTCCCTCCTCGGGCAAAAGCCCCCAAGAACCGCACACACGCTCCGCGCTCTCTTTAAAGGGAGCGCAGCTCTTGGGGGCTTTTCCCAAGAGCGATCCCTCTTGTTCTGGCTTCTGGCTTAGGCGTGCGAAGCCTCTTCAGGGCAGGGCGAGCCTTCCTCCTGCTGCCCTGAAGAGGCTTCGCATGGCTATCCCAGAAGCCAGAACAGCAAGAGGGATCGCCGTTCTGGCTTCTGGGATTCAGAATATTTTTTTTCTTGTTTTCCTCCTCCAAAAACTAGGTGCGTCTTGTGGTCTAGTGCGTCTTATAGAGTGAAAAATATGGTATACAGTGGTACCTCGGGTTAAGAACTTGATTCGTTCTGGAGGTCTGTTCTTAACCTGAAACTGTACTTAACCTGAAGCACCACTTTAGCTAATGGGGCCTTCCGCTGCTGCCGCGCTGCTGGAGCACGATTTATGTTCTCATCCTGAAGCAAAGTTCTTAACCCGAGGTAATATTTCTGGGTTAGCAGAGTCTGTAACCTGAAGCGTATGTAACCTGAGGTACCACTGTATATACACACGCACACACACACTGTGTTCTGTGGAATGGTTCTTTACACTGCTGGCTCTGATCCCTCTGGTTACCCCTGAGGGAATTTGGTCCATGACACCCAAAAGGTGCCTTACCTGAACATAAGGAGAGCCTGCTGGATCAGGCCAATGGCCCACCTAGCCCAGCATCCAATTCTCAGAGTAGCCAACCGGATGCCTGTGGGAAACCAGCAAGCAGGATCTGAGCACAGGAGCCTTCTCCCCTCTCCTCCTGTGGCGTCCAACGATTGGCCTTCAGAAGCAGTGCTGGCACCAGCTGTGGACCAGTGCCCCATATTCAGTTTTGTATAAGAGTGAAGCAGTGCTGGCTTCTGGAACCAGTTTTAAGGCTGCCATCTCGGTGTGCCTTTGTGGTAGAATCATAGAATCATAGAGTTGGAAGAGACCCCAAGGGCCATCGAGTTCAACCCCCTGCCAAGCAGGAAACACCATCAGAGCACTCCTGACATATGGTTGTCAAGCCTCTGCTTAAAGACCTCCAAAGAAGGAGACTCCACCACACTCCTTGGCAGCAAATTCCACTGTCGAACAGCTCTTACTGCCAGGAAGTTCTTCCTAATGTTTAGGTGGAATCTTCTTTCTTGTAGTTTGGATCCATTGCTCCGTGTCCGCTTCTCTGGAGCAGCAGAAAACAACCTTTCTCCCTCCTCTATGTGACATCCTTTTATATATTTGAACATGGCTATCATATCACCCCTTAACCTCCTCTTCTCCAGGCTAAACATGCCAGAGCTCCCTTAGCCGTTCTTCATAAGGCATCGGTTCCAGGCCTTTGACCATTTTGGTTGCCATTTTGGTAGATCTTGCAAGCTTAGCAACTCATCCCCCCATTTTTGTTTTTTACTGATGTTGGGCTAAGTAGCTCATTGCACGACATTGGCTAAGACTGCATATGATTGGTAATGGAATATGCAGAAATAGCCAAATTAACAGGGAAAACTAGACAACAGGGCGAGGAAACATTTCAAAAAGAATGGGAAGAATTTACGTCGTATTTAGGAAAGATAAGATGAAATAGTGAAACCAGTAGAATTGGAAATAAACCTCATAACGGAAAAGATTAAGAAAAGTGATGGATAATGAAAATAATATGAAGCAAAATGTATAAGGAGGTTAATATAACTAACAGTAGTTGTAAATGAATACAGAGAGACAACAAGAATTGTATAAACAGGAGGATTTATTTGTTTATGGATATACTATGGACAAATACGGAAAATGAATAACAATATACAAAATGGATGAAAATAATGCGATAAACTTATATGTGATATAAAAAACCAGAAGGAGGAAGGAGGGAAGTCAGCGCTTAGGAGCAAGTATAAATGTAAAATGCAACACATTATGTGTATGTGGAGTATGTAACCAGAAAACTAATAAAGATTATTTGGGGGGGGGGGAGACTGCCCAATGATCTCGGAAGAGGCAGCACTTGAACTCAGCCATCCATTGCAAGAGCCCAGCACTCTATTTCCGGCACCGTTCTGAGATGTATTGTCAGGATCGTTTAAACCTGGTGTGCATCTCCAGCTGCTGTTGATGTTGCTTGGAGCTGCATCTGGGAAAGGCAGGAACCAGGCAGAACACCCCCACACCCCCACCCCTGGCAGGAAGAGCACTTCCTTCGCATGCAGAAGCAACCCAGGTTCCATTTGTGACATCTCTTCTTGAAGAACCTTGGGTAACACGCGAGGGGAAGCTCCTGATCTGAGACCTTGGAGAACCACTTCCAGTTAGAGTTGATACTTCGGGCCAGATGGGCTGGTGGCCTAACTCCTATGAGGCAGCTGCATGTAGAGTCATAGAATTGTAGAGTTGCAAGGGACCTCAAGGGCCATCTAGCCCACCCCCCTGTAATGCCGGAATAACCCACTGCAAAGAGGCTGTACACGGGACACTTCCCCAACCATTTGTGCAGGCTGCAGTGGTGTGATTGTGTTGTCCCGCTGTCTCAATCCTTAGCAAAGCAGGACTGGCCTTCTGGGGCATTTGAATAGAGGCCTTCTGCTGTTGGACCATCATCTGTGGGAAAAGAACTTGTGCAGGCGTCCCCTTCCGTTTCCCTGCACGCAGTCCAGGCGGGGCTGTAAACAACCCTTCAAGATCTAACCCTCCCATCTCCTCTCGGGAGGGGGTTGTGTCTAACTGAAATCCTTCAGCCAGATTAGACAAGGCTTAAGGAGCGGTCAGATGGAGTCCCACCTGGACCCGGAGGGCTTGGGCTGGGAGAGGAGGGGCTGCCATACGAAACAGAAATTGGCCAGGATTTCATCTTGCACAAAAGCATTTTGGGGCCACTGTGCATCTCTTCCCTTCCCCATTAACACATCATTGGGACGACATTATTTTTTTTCCTCCCACGGGGATAACAGCCAGCAAGTTGGTCTTACCAAGTGGCTGAACGTCAAAATTTGACAAGTGCCGGCTAATCCTCTTACTCCATCCTTTATGTAATGCCAGGGGATTGCTTGGGGAGCCGGCGAAGTCCCCTCCTGCCCTCCTGGAAGCTGTGCTTGCTCAGCGCCTCTGCTTTAACCTCAGAAAGTTTGGCCTTGGGTTGGTTCTTGAGGCAGCTCAGATATGTGCTGCCCCTAACTTTTGATGGGGCAACGAGGAGAGATTAACAATGCGTCCCAATAAAGATGGCAGTTTGAACTCTGCACTGACCAGATAAAGTAAGGCGGTTGTTGTGGAGGGATATCCAATTTATTGCATAAAACGATAAGGCTGTGCATGACGGGAGAAGGAATTGAAGAGAAGAAATTGCAAGCCGTAATATTTCCTCACCCCGCAACCCAACGAGAAGCAGTTGGAGTTGCAGCTTCAGCAGCCAAACATTCCTTACTCTTAAGCAGGAATATTATCCTTTTCTTCCAACACACTTTTGTTAGGGTCTCATTGGTATAAATTTCCTTATTCCAAATTTCTGATCTAACTCGGCTTGAACATTTAAAGTTCTCCAGTGCCCAGCAGAGGGTGCTGGTCATATTCTCTTGGCAAACATAAGTCGCAGCGTATCCAGATCCCCATAGCAGAGCGACGACAGCAGCCTCACAAGAGATTGGAAGAATTGAGCAGAAGTGCCTGAAATGTCTCCTTGCGTCTCTCCTTTCCCCCATCTCCGTGCAGTAATATGAATCTCATGCAGCCAACATTTATTTTTCCTTGCAGATTTTGGGGCTGGAAGTTTGGTAGAGAGAAGCATTTTCATGCTTGAGATGAAAGATGATGAGTGTCTAACAAAGTGCACTCTAACCTCTGAATGGGAGAGACTTTCTGCTGCCCACCAGGCCATGGCTTTTCCACCTGCCTTGCCCTCCAGCTCCCAGCCCTGGGAGCCTTTCCTAGACCATGACTTTGAGAATAGCAGAAGTAGCTAGGAAGGGAGAAGAGGAGTTCAGGGATATTTAAAAAAAACAATTTTATAAGTTGTGTGTCCTTGTTTCTCCATCTGATCCTTTTACATGGTCTTGTAAGTTTGGGGGCATTTTATGGGATGCGGGTGGCGCTGTGGGTTAGACCACAGAGCCTAGGACTTGCCGATCAGAAGGTCGGCGGTTCGAATCCCCGCGATGGGGTGAGCTCCCGTTGCTCGGTCCTTGCTCCTGCCAACCTAGCAGTTCAAAAGCACATCAGAGTGCAAATAGATAAATAGGTACCACTCCGGCGGGAAGGTGAACGGCATTTCCGTGCGCTGCTCTGGTTTGCCAGAAGTGGCTTAGTCCTGCTGGCCACATGACCCGGAAGCTGTACGCCGGCTCCCTCGGCCAATAAAGCAAGATGAATGCCGCAACCCCAGAGTCGGCCATGACAGGACTTTACCTTTATGCATTGTAGCTTGTGGTTATTTTTATTGATTATTGCTTAGAAATTCTTTATTATAATTGATAAGTGCCATTTGCTAGTATTTAATTTTACTGTTTACTATTACATTCTAATGGATAATTGAATGTTGCTTTTTTGATATAAGTTATTTATTTTAAAGTTATTGTGACTTTTTTGTATTGGATCAGATTGTTATTACATGTGTGATCTTTGCTCTTATTTTGCTGCTTCTTCATCTTGTAAACCACTTTGCGTATAGTAATAAAGAAAGGCGGTACACAAATTGAAAATTAAATGAAATTTTCATGGCGCTCTCAAAGAACCAGCACATAGCTTGCTCTGGTGCTTGAGACTGAAATTGGTAAAATCTCCGTCCTTGGAGACTGGTGATTCAAAGGCTCATGCTGCTCAGATCCTGAAGGTAGCATATAGTCATCCCATCTAGCAGCTATTGATAGCTTTATTCTCTCTGAATTTCTCTAATCGCCCTTTTAAATCCCACCAGTAAGAATGTAAGGGGTCCATTGGTTACATAGAAGCTGCCTTGGACCAAGTCTTCCCATGGACATCTAGGTGGCCCCTGTATGAACAGGATGATGGACTAGATGGGCCATTGGCCTGATCCTGCTTCCAAGCTGCTTCAAACCTGTTGGGAATGATCATAGATGTTTGGTTTCCCTCATCTCCTGATGAACAGCCCTGTGCTTTGAAACCTGTTGGCATTGGAACATTATAATTTGAATTAATACACCCATCTCCTGTGCCTGCTGGGTTTTCCATTTTATTCCTCTTTCGCCCAGCTCATTCCCAGTGTAACATATTCTGCAGCTTGTCCCTGGTGCTGGGATGTGGGTCCTGGGACTGAGGCATGACGACTTTAAAAAATCCTGATCAGTGGCTATTGGATCAGAGTATTGAAGGACACAGCCTCATCCTCAAGCAACCAGCCTTTCTGTAGAGGTCCGGCTGCGGCAAGACAGATCTGTACTCCGCACTGCCTGGTTCTCCTTGAGGCATTTTCTTTTGCAGCAGCAAGAGATGGGGCGCTGAGCAGGCCGAACCATCTGTCCATCCCTCCTCTGGCGGCCTTTATCGCTGTGCCTTACGCGTGAAATCATGCGGCTGCACGTTTCCGAGGCATGCCTGAGGGTGGGGGGAGTGATTAGGCTTAATATATTGGCCCCATCTTCCTCGCTTGGGATTATCTTTTTTTTAGGGCGTGCTGTGGCTCTAAGGGCTGTTTATATAAAAAAACCCCAATCCTTTGATCCTTTAGCCAGATGTAAGTACCATCTAATCATTTGGGCCAGGATTACGGACTTTGGACATCTTGGTTCGTTTTGCGCTCTTAAAAACCAGGTTCTTAAAATAAAAGGAGTTTTTGGAAGGGGTGTGTGTTTGTGCGTTGGGAAGGGAAGGAAAGCTAAAATGTTTAAATGCTGCGCAACGAGCCAGTACTCCAAATTGCAGAGACAGAAGGCAATCACCAAGTGCTGCAAAGTTGCGGGCGGGGAGAGATGTGGGCAGCTGTGCTGAGCCACATCTGGCCTCGCGGACAGTGGTAATGGCCCGGTTGATTTCCATTTATCCATGAGCTGAATCCTTTTGTGCAGGGAGCCTCACTCCTCTCGGTTAGCTTGAGGGGGAATTGTAAGCGAGAAGAGCGAAGGGAAGCCCCCCACCCCTCTGGGAGATGGGACGGAGCAAGCTGCCTTCTTGGGGCCTGTTTTTCATTTAGCTCTTGTCTGTGCAGCTGGGGCTGCTTTTTGAAGACAGTTGGGTCCTCTGATGGGGTTTCCTCAGCCCTGTTCTGTAGATAAGCTGTTTTGATTTATGCAAGCATCCCTGTTCCCAGATGCTGTCGTGCAGGAAGGAGTTTTCTTCCCCGTTGGAATAGCTGGATTAGATCTCCGCAAAGCCTGTTATCAGTGTGTGTAAAAGCGTCTTAATTTATGCGAATCCAGCTCTTTAAAGCCCTTGAAATGGCAGTGCTGTGTGGCACCAGCGGGGAGCTCGCTTTGCCACCTTGTAAATTCAATTACTTGATGTCCCTGAGAAAGAGGCAGAGGCGTAGCTAGGGGGGTCGGGGGGCACTGGGCGGCACACCATGGGGGGCGACACCGCGGGGCCTGCAGCACGCCCAAGCCACGTGTCTTTCCTGCCTAGCTATGTGGCTGGAATGTGACCAACCCATTTTGCAAAATGCGCCGTTGGGGACACCTGAGAATGCTGGAGGCGACAGCCTCTTATCGGAAGCCGCAGCCCTTTTGAACACTGGCTGCCTTTGTGGGGGCCATCTCTAGAGGCAGCCAAATAAGGTCACCTTCCAAAAGGTGCACATCAGAGGAAGGTTTTAACAAATCTCTCTCCCTTGAGTTTCCCTTGTCAGGTGTGTAAACCTGCCTAGTACCACACTGCCATCTGTTCCCTAGCTTTGTAGGGAAAGCTGAGCCAAGAGAGATGAATGTTGCATATGTGCCATAGCGGCGCAAGCAGCAGGAAGATCTGCCACCAATAAGCAGTGTTTGAAATTAGCCAGGAGCCAGGTGCATTTTGCTCCTGGCCTTTGACCACTTGCGACCCAAGTGAAGATGCCAGGATGGCACCTAATGTTGGCATCATCTAGAGGTGGGATCATTGGATCTGGACTGTTTTCACACACTAATACCCCATCCTGTAGAATTCTAGCACAGGAACCTGTTTCCCTATAGTTGTTGGACGACCACTCCTATCACCCCTGGCCATTGCGCCATGCTGTCTGGACCATTTGGGAGTCTAGCTAAACTTGGAAGACCACAGCCTCCTCCCCATTCTAAATTATCTGTGTTTATTGCTTTGCTGTATTTTGAATTGTTTTCATTTGTTTTTAAACAGTACGCCACCTTGATATTACTTTTGCTCAGAAAGGCAGGATGTACTTAAGCAAGTACTATTCTGCCGTTCCTTGTATTTTTAACTTCTTTTCAGGCTTTATTTTAATCTTTGTATTTTTGTGCTTTAAAAATGAATTACAAGCCATTTGCAAGCCAGTCACGGTGCTGAGGTGGGATAGACCTTCACAAATCCCATATTTAGGCTCACAGGCTGCCAGTGTTATAAACCAGTCAGGTGCATTTTGCTACTCACACAGGTCCAATTGTGGCCACATGGAGACTTCTGGATGCCAGGCTGGCAATTGGGAAATCAAAATATCACTTAGAGAAGGATCTGAAATATTTTCCTTGAAGCTTGAATTTGTTTTATTTGATGTTTTAATGTTTTGTAAACGGCTTTCAGATTTGTCCTTTAAAATATAGCACTATAAAAACAAAATTAAACAAACAACAACAACAAATCCCACTGCAAAAAAGATGCCTAGGTATTCCGTTGTGGCAACAGTAACCCAGGTTTAAGCTGCCATTTGGTGATAAGATTATATATTTGAGTTTCTAACCCTGCAGGTTGCTACAGAATGTGCAGCACTTTCTCCCTTGCTCCTTCCCTGCAAACTACTTTGCTGGGTGGTGGATACCGCCTGCCCCTATGGAACTGGGTGCAAGAATGGCATGGCTGGCTACTGGTAAAAACAGCTGGCTACCAAACTCAGTCAAAAGTTGCAGGCCCTAACCCTAACCCCAGCCCTTTACAGGGAAGTACACTTGAAGAGGCTTATCTGGTGGAACGCTCTGTCCCAAGAGACTAGGGCCCTGCGGGACCTGACATCTTTCCGCAGGGCCTGCAAGACAGAGTTGTTCCACCAGGCCTTTGGCCAGGGCGCAGCCTGACTCCCTCCTCTGGCAACCTGCACAGAATTTTGCTTAATCGGTTGCCATTAATTTGATTTTAATTAATTTTTATAATGAAATATTTTTAGAATGTGTGATTATTTGACTGTTTGATTATTTGATTGTTGTTAGCCGCCCTAAGCCCGGCTTCGGCTGGGGAGGGCGGGATATAAATAAATTTTATTATTATTATTATTATTATTATTATTATTATTATTATTATTATTATGCAGCCTGAATGTTAAAACCCCGTGAAGAGTGAAAATGAAGGCAGTGAGATTCCTCCCAGTTGATGAGACCGTCTCTGTCTTTTTAGGTACGTCAGCGACTGGACCAGCTGCTGTGGTCGAGAATGGCGACCATGGAATAGAAGGCACCAGGAAGGGTAAGATTTTAATGGCCCTTATTTGTCCATCCCTTGATGATGTAAGGGAAATATTGGAACCACGTGGGCTTCTTCCCTCCTATCCAACCCCCCCCCCCCAAGTCTCTTAGCCATAGCTGCTGAACAGTACACAAGGCAACCTTGAATACGAACAGGCATCACACAAAAATGTGTGGCATCATCAAACATCTAAGGATTATATCCCAAGGATTAAAACATTTCTGGAACTGTAAGGTACATGAACCAAATTCTCCATAGAGGTTAATGTTGCCCCCATACATGCAGAAGTGAATATGTCACACCCTCTGCACAGTTCAAAAGTTGTTATCAGTATAATCTAGGTGAGTCCTGATGGTGCCAAATGCATTTTGGTTTTAGCAGTCTTCGGTGGCATTCTTTCCAAAAGAAGCAATGCTTTCTGCATGAGTCCCAGAGGGCAGTGGCACTTAATGCATTAATGCTGCAGCAGCCTTTTCAGACACAATAATCTAAATTGATCTATATGCTGAGCCATATCTCCAAGACTGTAGCGGCATACAAGAGTCCAATTATACACAATCTCAAGCCTTATTTTTTTCCTGAAACCTGCAGCTGCTATCTTTGGAAGTGAGTGAGATGTATACCTTATTCATTGGTTATATTAAAAAGTTCACTTACAGCTTCACTTTTTGTGCTTTTGTTTAGTAGTCAGTGAAGAGGGTCTCTCTCTTTTTGGTTTGAGGTCTTCCCTCCTAGTCATTGCCCAGGGACCTAAGATTAGGGCTTTTGTGTGTGTTTATTTTAAGCATGGGATTATATCCTTCCAGGAGCTCATTACTTGATGTAACCTTTTCCATTTACTGCAAAGTGTTGTGTTTGTCTTGTCCTGTTGCTAGCGTTTTGTGAAAGACTTTTCTGACCCTCGTAGGAGTCCCACAATCCAGGAAGTTCTTCCTCTTCCCCTCCCACCAAACCGCTCTTCTGCTTCAGAACAACTTTTGTAAATCAGTTTAGAAAATGCCATTGAGCATGAAGATGTTTCCAGGAGGCATCTCGTGGGCCTCACTGCCTCCGATTGCTGAGAGGTGTTGGGTTCAAACTGGCTTCTAGTGTCCCATTAAGAAGGATGCTTTTAAAATGTAACTCAGGCTGAACTCAGGATTGCTTCTGTGCTGTTGAGTCTCTTCCATCTCCGCCCCCCACCCCGCTGCAAATTGGGAGAGTGCCTATTCAATGTGCAAGGAAGGACCTCCCTTAGAAACAGCAGGTGCTATTCACCTGGGTGTGATTATGAACTCTTAAATCTGCTTCTGATCTGGAAGATGGGTATGCAGGCAACCTGCACATCCATGCCCTCTTTAACATTTTGGCTTGTCTAGTGGTTCTTTTTTCCATTATTTATTTTAAGGATTGATTTATTCCAATGCTGCTTCTCAGGGCAAAGCCCTGCCAATGTGGGTCACACAAGACAGTTAAAACAGAGCACCATTCTTTCAATATAAGTAGTGCAATCCAGTTCTAAAAATAAAAAAGCAGCTGTTTAAAAGACAAAATTCGGCCCGCTTTATTCCAGGTGTGCACTCCTGCTTCAGAACTCAAGTATCTTGCGGGTTCACATCAAGGACTATCTAGTGATGCTGGCTGGAGCTGATTAGAATTGTAGCCCAGCAACATCTCAAGGGCATATTGGCTATCTCTCTAGTCTTCCACCAACTAGTCGTGGACACCAACTAGATGACTTCAAAGGCAGAGAGGGGCATGGAGGAAAAGGCTAACAATGGCTGCTAGCATTGCAGGGGGTTGGACTAGATGACCCTTGGGGTCCCTTCTAACTCTACACTTCTTTGATTCTATGGCTTATGTTTCTACCTCCAGTGTCAGAGGCAGTATGTCTCTGAATAGCCATAGCTGGGATTTGCAAGTGAGGAGAGCCCGATTCCTCCTTGAGGGCTTCCTGTAGGCATCTGGCTGGTCACTGTGAGAACAGGATTCTGGACTAGGTGGGCCATTGGCTTGTTCCAGCTGCAGGGCATCTCTCACATTCCTATTAGGCTTTCCCAGCCTGGTGCCCTCCAGATGTTTTGAACCACTCCCATCAACCTCGGCCAGCACCAATGGAAGTTGTAGACTAGCAATATCATGAGGCCATTGGGCTGGGGAAGGCTGCACTAGATTGCCCATTGAAACATTGGCTAGTGGCCTACTAGGGGAAGACCATTTACTTCATGCCCGCCTGATACATTACTTGCAGAAACAGTGAACCCTGAGGATCATTGTTGCCTATGAACTTTCCACTATTGGCTACCCAGAATAGTAACTTCCCTCTGTAATGCATTCATATCTCTTGACTTCACAGACTTGTAATTAGAAATTGTGATGAAATCCTTGTAGTCTCTGTGGCTTTCCTCTGTTTCCCCAATTTTTCACACCGTCAACCTTTTCATGGAAGCCTTTTGCACTCGCTTATATGAACAGTTCCTGAGCTGGTCTCAAAGCCAAGTAGGAACCCAAAGTGTCTGACCGGACCGAGGAGTACCTTGAGGGGTTGGGTTAGCAACCCACCTCCAATCACATTGAAGTCCTCTTCAGGCAGGAATAAGAAGGGTAAAGCTGTACTGGCGATAAATGCAAGGATGAAGGTCCGGCTGGTGCAAACTATCCATCCCCTGGCTTGAATTTGTTTAGCAGCTGCTGCCCTTGTTCTGCGCATAGAATTCATGCACCCAGCTGCCTAAAAGCCTTCTCTCCACCCCACCCCAGTCTAAAGAGCGTCCCCCACACTGGCACTGCACATGTGCCCCCTGCCCATCTCCAGCAGTTGATGGGCAACCTGAGGCCTTCCAGACATGCTGTTGGACTTTAGTTCCCATCATCCCATCATCCCATCCCATCATCTGATGGTGTTTCCTGCTTGGCAGGGAGTTGGACTCAATGGCCCTTGTGGTCTCTTCCAACTCTATGATTCTATGATCCCTAGCCGGCTTGACCCAGTGATCAGAGATGATGGAAGTTGTAGTGTAGCAACATCTGGAGGACCACAGATTTCCAATCCCTGATTTACAGCCTAGATGACCTTGTGCTTCCTTGCTTCATTTCTTTAGGAGCATTTAGGTGTGGCTATAAATCATTATCCTCACATTTTGTATGTGTGTCTGTGTGTTGGGAGAGGGCTGCTTGTGGTGTCCCGTGTACCTACTGATGGTGGGTCCTGGCATCTCAGTCCTGCAAAGCTGCATTGTTCCAAGCACAGTGAGAGATCCTGGATGTGTTGTGCGTGGTGCTGATGGAAGGCCCCCCACCCTTTGTAAGCTCTGGATTCTTTTCCCGCCTTGCACAGCAGGGCAAAGACCCACACATTGAGAAGTTCAGGCAAGGAGAGATATTAATTTACAGTTTGCTTATTTTAACGGTTTACACAATACCCACCATTTCAAAACACACAAAAAGAAAAAGAAACAAAAATTAAAACACACTAAATCTATCTGCAGAGCTAGCAAGGTAGCAGTATCTAACAATGCTACCTTGGAAAAGCTTGCCTTGAATGAAAAGAAAACATCTTAAGGAGGTGCCTAAACGAACAGATTGTTGGCGCCATCCTAATTTTAGGAGAGGTGATTGTAGAGCTTTCAAGGCTGCATGTTCAGAGAAAGATGCGCAGGCGCTTAGGAGTAAAAATAAGGAAAATACAGCTTTTCTTTGGCTTTGAGTAAATATTTTTAAAACCCTGGCAGCCTGCTGGCTTGCTTTTGCAGCTTTACAATGGCTTGGCATGCGCTACATAAATCATTCTCTGCAGATTGGAGGGAATGGCTGCAGAGGTTGGAGGTGAGTAGTGAAAGGGGAGATATTTTCTTGAGGCAAATATCTGCCTGGGGCATCTTAAGGGACCAAGATAGTTCAGAAGATGGTATGGGCGTGGCTCCTCTTTCTGCAGTCGTATCTGCTGTCTGTGTTAGTCTACAGCAGAAATGAGGGGAGGGAGACAGATGGTTGCAGTTGTCCTCATGTCAGAAGCGATGCATTTGAGATTACCCACAGAGGAATCAGGAGTAAGTATAGGCTGCATGGTTGTCTAGCTGCATAAATTGTCTCAGGGCCCAAAATTGGTGGCTTATGGAGAAATAGAGAAGGTCAAGTCACCTGGGTCTCAATACCTCTTTGTGATGGCAGGATCATGTCTTAAATCAGGCTTTCCAAGCTGGGCATCTCCAAATGTTGCGGGATTCCCAGTTCCCGTTAGTCCTAGCTAACATGCCCAATGGTCAGGGGTGGTAGGATCTAGAATCCCCGAACCTCTGGCGGGCACCAAGTTGGCAAAGACAGCTATCTTCTAGAATTGCAGAAAGCCCATTTTAAAAACACAGTTTTAACCCCTTTTGGTATGCAGTACCATGCGTTATGTGGGACGCGGGTGGCTCTGTGGGTTAAACCACAGAGCCTAGGACTTGCCGATCAGAAGGTCGGCGGTTCGAATCCCCGCAACGGGGTGAGCTCCTGTTGCTTGGTCCCTGCTCCTGCCAACCTAGCAGTTCGAAAGCACCTCAAAGTGCAAGTAGATAAATAGGTACCACTCCGGCGGGAAGGTGAATGGCATTTCCGTGCGCTGCTCTGGTTCGCCAGAAGCGGCTTAGTCCTGCTGGCCACGTGACCCAGAAGCTGTATGCCGGCTCCCTCGGAAAATAAAGCGAGATGAGCGCCGCAACCCCAGAGTCGGCCACGACTGGACCTAATGGTCAGGGGTCCCCTTTATCTTTACCATGCGTTATGGTAGAAGAATCATAGACTCATGGAGTTGGAAGGGACCCTGGTGACCATCTACTCCAACCCCCTACAATGCGAGGAACGCAGCGTGACTGTGAGGGTGTGTTTGCAGCATGGCGTTCAGGTTCAGTGGAAGAAACCCAGTCTAGGAAGAGCAAGAGGAGCTCCAGCCCCCTGTGGAGCATGCCAGCTGTGGACTGTGTGTGTGTTGAGTTGTGACATTGCTGTAGCGACACTCTTCCAATCTGTTGTGGCCTTCAGGAATGATTCCCGGCACGTTGTCTTGCGAGCTGGTGGTGGGAAGGACCAGAAGGACACTGACAAACTGGAACGTGTCCAGAGGAGGGCAACCAAAATGGTCAAAGGCCTGGAAACTATGCCTTATGAGGAACGGCTAAGGGAGCTGGGCATGTTTAGCCTGGAGAAGAGGAGGTTAAGGGGTGATTTGATAGCCATGTTCAAATATATAAAAGGATGTCACATAGAGGAGGGAGAAAGGTTGTTTTCTGCTGCTCCAGAGAAGCGGACACGGAGCAATGGATCCAAACTACAAGAAAGAAGATTCCACCTAAACATTAGGAAGAACTTCCTGACAGTAAGAGCTGTTTGACAGTGGAATTTGCTGCCAAGGAGTGTGGTGGAGTCTCCTTCTTTGGAGGTCTTTAAGCAGAGGCTTGACAACCATATGTCAGGAGTGCTCTGATGGTGTTTCCTGCTTGGCAGGGGGTTGGACTCCATGGCCCTTGTGGTCTCTTCCAACTCTATGATTCTATGATTCTAGGTTTCTTAGCTGCAAACATCCAGGTTCATCAGGCAGCTCCAGAACACAAGATGATCAAATGTCCTGAGACTCGGAAAATGCTGGGCATTGCTTGTGTTTCTGGGTCCCTTGAAAGTGCTGCTGCCTCGGTTTCCTTTGTGCACGTGAAGCAATGGGCGGGGGTTGGATGGGGGCGAAGACTCAGTGCTGACTGTTCCAGCACAAGACCCATTGAAATCAGTGAACGGGTGCTACATACTCAGTCAGGCCTGATTTTTTTATTTTGTATTTTTGCATGACATGGATAGCTCAGTTGGCCAGAACAACGGCGCTGATAATGCCAGGCTTGCAGGTTTGATCCCCGTACGGGACAGCTGCGTATTCCTGCTATTCCAGGGGGTTGCACTAGATGATCCTCAGCATACTTTCCAATTCTACGATTCTGTGAAGAGTGCTGGTCTTCCCATCCTCGCAAGGTCCTGTTAGCTGCATAGGTCCCTTGCAAACCCAGGCTCCCTTCAAAGGCAAACTTTTCTGCTCAAGGTCGCAGGGTCTGCAGCCTTAATGCATAGAAAGAGCCATACCCAAACACATCGACTCCCCGCAGTATTTTTAGGAATCTTCCCCTGCCCTGCCCTGCGACATGACCAGAGAGGGCCTCCCAACTTACTGCTGCATGTTTCGTACTGTTGACTGGCTGCTTCCTTTCCGCACAACAAGCATGACTCTTTCTCTCTCTCTGTCTCTCTCTTGCAAAAGAGAACTTCCCTGCTTGTCTCCAGTCTGGCTGCTCTCAGTAGTATGTTGCTTGATGTGCAGTTTACTGCATTAATGTTCATGTTTACTAATGACTTAATGCTTTTATGCCCCCTCCCCGTATTTTCCTTCTCCCCCATCACGTTCCTCCCCCCCCTTTTCTATCTTTCTTTTTCCTTCCTAGAAGCCTAGACCCCGGGCGCTGCTACCAACAGGAGACCAGTGTGTGCTTTTCTTCCCGTCATTTACACTTCTTTTTTAAAAAAATTACAAAAATGCCGCCACCAAAACACCCTCCGCATTTTGCAGAGCTCTTCCTTTACCTACCTGGAATTCTATGGGGCTGAAGAAACAACGCGGGGTGTAGATCGGCTGCTGTCTTGCCCCTTGCCAGCACCACCCTGCTCCTCCTCCTCCTCCTCTTCTTCTTCTTCCTCCTCCTCCTCCTCTCCTCCTCCTCCCTATCTCTGCTCAGCAGCGCTCATTGAGACCTTCCTTTCTTGTAAGCGCAGGTGGTGTGTGGCAGCTGTTGAAAGGGCACTTTATTAACTTTGATTTTCTCTTTTTATGATTTCACATTCTTTAAATTTAATCATCAGTTCTTTTTCCTTTTGCCACCCATGTCTGCATTTATTTTATTTTCTTCTTACAACCAGCAGGGCTTGCCTTCCAGAGCTCATCCACAGTGTTGCAGGGCTTGGGGTCTTTAGCTTAGATTGACAGCTGCATTTCTTTGCCCTTCACTTGCTCCACCTCCTTCACCCCCCTCCTCCCAAGTTTCCTGGTGCCTTTCCATATAAGGAACTTGATTTTATTGTTTGGTGTCCCCCCCCCCCAAAAAAAACCCTTCCTTTGATTTGAAATCAGCAGGGTTCCCCCTCCCCCTTCTTTTA
Source organism: Podarcis melisellensis (assembly GCF_964234715.1). NCBI lineage: Eukaryota > Metazoa > Chordata > Lepidosauria > Squamata > Lacertidae > Podarcis > Podarcis melisellensis. The sequence continues at coordinate 57,310,265 of NC_138544.1, read as the reverse complement.
AAATGACTTTGAACAGGAATTATGCCCAAAAAATTTGCATTGGATGAGACCTTTAAAAAGCACAGAAGAAACAAACATTGCTAAATATTTTTTTCAAGAGTGGAGCTGTCGCGCGTCTACTCTTGGAGCAGAGTAACCTTGATCGCGTTCTGCTGTTCACATCAAACTCGGAGCCGGCAGACGGGTTCTGCTTTCATGAAAGTTTAATGCGTGTTGAAGTCTTACCTTTGTGCTAAGACTTTGCTCGGATGCAAATTCTTGTTTGCCTTCCCTGTCAGAAAACCAAGGTAGGAATAGACTGACAGGAGGGGAGGGGACGATGGAGCGAGCGCCACAGAGCCAGACATCAGACATGTCAAAACCGCTAATGAAATAATTATCTGACAAGGCCGCAGCCAGAGTGGGAAGGAGCTGTTGTCTCTTTGAACTCCTCCTGATCTGTCTGTAGGTTTAGCTTGTCACTTGCAATCTCCCTGGCTGTCCCCTCTCAGATATAAATTGGCCCCTGTGCATGGAGAGAGCAGTAACAAAATTCATATCAAGGCCTAAATTTGGGCTCCCTTTATGCCTCCAGGCTAGCAGACGGATAAAACTTTCCTTAAGCATAGCTGACTTATGTTCTTGCTGCCTTATCTGCTACTTAAAAATTGATGTCTACATTCCTGAGCACTGTTGCGCCCAGCTGTGATGCCCTGCATGTATTTGGATGCTGAAGAACACCCAGGCCCCAAACCGGCTTGTGTCTTTATTAGAGATGCATGAAATAGAATAAGCATGGAAACGGAGTGAGCATGACAGAGACTCTGTTTGAAATACAGAGCATATTGCCAACACCCAACTCGCAAATAACCATATGCAGAGGGCCAGAAAGGTTCAGAGTTTCTGTGCAAGAGGTGCATGACTTTGGTAGACAACATTTTGAGAGCTTTGGAAAAGGAGGATAGTGGCTGCTGTCATTAGAAGCGCGAGTGACTTTGCCCAAGGCTTCCAGCTGTAGCTAAGATGGTGTTTCAAGATGGGGCGAATTCCAGCCTGCACCTCTAGCCGATTGAGAGTCTTTCTCTTGGCTGGGCTGCCAACGTTGCCCTTGACCCAACAGGTTTTATTTGTGTGTGTACAGATATACGTGGCCCATGCAAATCCAGCTTTCTGTTCTCACAGTGGCAAGCCAGTTGCCTAGTGGGGAAGTCCGCAAGCAGCAGCAGCAGCAGCACCTCCCATGTGCAATTCCCAGTTGGTTGCACTGAACCCCATATGGTTCTCTGTTCATTGTCATCCCTTGTAGGAGCATTCCCTTCATTGGCTTGGTGGCTGTCGCTGGGCGAGTTGTCTTAGAAGAGTGCAGTAGCTCCACTGGGGTAGGCTAGTCGTGCGACTGATGATGATGGACCAGCCAAGCAAGGCTCATCCCTTCACAGGTGGTCCAATGCAGCCCACCCCACATTCCCCCTTCATGTCGTTCCAGTTTAACATCCTTGCACTGCTAATTGAAATCCCCAGAAGATTTCCCAACCACCCGTCCCTCGTGCAGCACAGCTTAGGACCTGGTGTGATCCCTTCATGCTCTGGGCGGGCATCCCAAAGAGGCTTGCTTTTGAACTTTTCCAAGAGAATATCCCACAAAGAGGGGAAGCATGTTGGAATGAAGGGGCCTTTCATCCTCCTTGCTTAGTTTGTTTAAGGAAAGAGTGTGTTGCTTTGACCTGACATTCACTCGCAGCCTCATTAGTTGGAAGCTAGCTATTCCACGGTGCCAGCTCGTTCCGAGCATCCAAACACTCGCTGCTCTTCGTTAGCCTTGCCTTAGGGAGTGTCTGCGTCCTGAGGCCCTTTGCAATAGCATCTCTCCCCTTACCTGCAAGATGGTCTCTCCCATAGAACTCCATGGGGTCCCACTGGGTCATCCAGCCTGTCCTCCCGGTATACCTGTAGCGTCCTCTGTAGATTGGGGTGGGGTGGGAGAATCTGGCCTCTGTATTCAGGAGGTGCTAAAAGCTGAATTAATGTAGCTCTTTTGGTTCTGTGGATTTGGTAGAGGAGGTGGCATTTGGGAGTCAGGAAACAGGCAGGGATCATGCCCAGGAAGCAGCAGCGATCACTGCCCAAGGAGGCCTCTCTCATCTTCACTCATTTCACTCTCCCAAGTGGTTAATAATGATGAATCTGTCCTAAGGATTTTGGCCCCTAGAGTGAAAATCTGGCTTTGTGGCTGACGAGCAGAGAAGTCTTGCACGCACTTACAAAACTCTTGGATACTGTGACTTTCGATTTTCCCCTTGGCAAAAAGAAACATTTCCAGCGAAGTGTGAAAGAAAATGCACTTGGAGCAAATGGAACTTGAGGTGAAAATGGAGACTTAGGGCTGCAAGACGACACTTGCCGCTCAAGTTGAGTGGCTCTCTGGGCCTCCTTTTGGGAGCTGCTGACTGGAGGAGGCCCATTAGAGTAGTTCAAGGGTTAGGGCCATGCAAGCTTTCTCCTTCCCTCAATGCAGGAAGGATGTGCCTGGACTCATAATAAGGGAACGTCTGCAACCTAAGCCCCTACAAATACTTTTAAAGACTTTCCAAATAAACCATAAGCATTTTTCAGATCTGTCTTCTTTAGCCAATGGTATTTTGGCCTAACAAACACGTTTTGCCAAAGCAGGCAGTCCAGGTTTTTCGCGAAAGCAGGACTGGCACCTGTCGTGGCCAACCAGCCACCACGAGGCTGAGGGTAACTGGGGCAACCATTCCTGCAAACATCAAACAGCTAGACTGGTGACTCCATCACAAGCCATTCTACTCACTTCTTAACTGGACCAAAGAGAAACTCCTTGAGTTTCTTCTTTCTCCGTGATTCCACCTACCATCCTTCCTTTCTTTTTGTGCTTGTTTTATATTCAGTTTCTGTGCTTCATATTTCAGTTTCTCTCTCCTCTTTTAAGTTCGCCAAATTTGCTCGGGTAAAGCCGATACTTCGGCATAGATTGCAGTGCATGATTTTCACCACTGGTGGGTGGTTGGGTGATTCTGCTGAGGAACAAAGATTTTTATGTGCTTCTGTTGTAGTAATGTCACACATATGTTGGACTGAGAAAATCTGAATGCTTGAGCCTGGGCTTTTTAATTCCTCTGCCTTTCTGCATATGTTCCGGTAATTAATAGAACACGCCTAAGTGCACTTCTCAAATCTCCAGGCCTGTTTCTTTATTTTAAAAACAGGCCCTTGTGATTTGTTGCTCGGTTGCCTGCAATAATTGTAGAAAGCTTCTAGAAATATTTCCTAAGTCAACTCATGTCTCTAAAGTCTTGTATGCAATCCTGTATACTGATCCTATACCTCTTTGCTGAATAAACTACTAATAAAGCTTGTGTGCTAACCTCACACCTGTCTCTCTCGCTTGGTGGAAATGTTCTTGTCATGGATTAAAAAAAACTTCTAGTAGTTTCAAATTCTTCCAGATTTCTCTTGATTGTAATTCTTGGGCAAATCTTGGGTTTAAATGTGTTTCTACATTTTGTTGGTAGTATTGGATAGATAATTAAGGTCAAGGCCTCTGAAATGTGGGTCTACTGAACCTCACTGTACAAAGGCATTTTCCTTTGTACTTAAAGCAGGCAGCACAGAGGCTTCCCTAGCTAATACAATGCAATATTATTCCTGCATTGGGGGGGGGGGGGTTGGACTAGATTACCCTTGGGATCCCTTCCAACTCTGCAATTCTGTGATTCTCTCTTCCTGGTTGTGCCAAGCTGAGCTGGCACACTGCTGCCTTGTTTGCTCAAGGTGCAAGAGTTTAGCAGAAGTTTTTACACCTCCACAGGCTCATTTCCCAGTGCCCTGTTTGAAAGCTCATGCACACTCAAGAGCAGGCATAGGCAAACTCGGCCCTCCAGACGCTTTGGGACTACAACTCCCATGATCCCTAGCTAACAGGACCAGTCCTCAGGGATGATGGGAATTGTAGTCCCAAAACAAGTTTGCCTATGCCTGCTCAAGAGAGAGTGTAAATGGTATACTCATTCAGAAGCCACTCTTCTTTCTGAAATTTGATCTGGAGGGCTGGCTTAAGCAGCAAACGCCTTCCTCCTTGACTAAATGGATGCTGCTGCATTGCACAGCGAGAGCTGCAATTTGCCACGGTGGCAATTAAGCCTTTGCAAGGGTCTTCTCCCGCCACCAACCGATCGGTATTAGAATTCATTTTCATTTACTCTCTTTTTCTTTTAAGGCCCGTTCAAAGCAGCAGTTACTAAGTGGAAAGTAGGCGGCTGCTACGCCCACTGTACAGACAGGGCACTAAGATGGAAGATGGGGCTCCCCACCCCAGCGATTCCCAACAGCCCCCATGCCAAAGCTGGGTGGGATCTAAGGTTCAAGATGCCCTGTCTGCTGGCACATGGCGAACATAGGAATTTGCCTTCCACTGAGTCACACCATGGGTCCACCTAGTTCAGTACTGTCCACACTAACTTGCCGCTGCTCTCCAGGGGCCTCTCCCAGCCATTTCTGCTGATACCTGGGATTGAACTGGAGACCTTTTACATGCAATGATAATTTAATAGTAATTTTATTATTTGTACCCCGTCCATCTGACTGGGTTGCCGCAGCCACTCTGGGGATCTGCTCTACCTCTGAGCTTTCTCTCTTCCCAATGGGATCTTGTGCATGTGTTCATGTGGGTGTATGTGGGTGTACACTTCACACCTTACCCTTCTTTTGGACCCTGGCTAGAAACTAGCTTTTTTCACAGGGCCCCTTCAGAAGCCAGTGGGGAGAGGGGGTGAGAGAAGATTGATCCAGTCAAAGGGATTGCCACTTGGTGTCCTCTAATCATTTTCTCTTTCACAGTTGGGGAGGATACAATTTGGGGAAGTGTTGGTTTTCTTCTCCTTGTAGCTGATCAAACCTGACTCCAAAGGACATTGGGCAAAGCACAAAGTGACCATCTAACACAGAAGTCCATGGTTGGACCCCAGCTAGGCTGGTATTCTTAAGTGTGATAGGTGGGTGGTCTTCTGACTGATGTTTAGACCACAGTCAAAAATCAGTCTGTGTGGGCACAGTTCCCATCACCAGCAAACATCCAGGCCTTCTGCATCCACCCTGGCATTCGACACAACGAATTTGCATCACTGTCCCAGGCAAGAAGACACTTTGCATATGTTCGAGTCTCCCTAATTTAGTCGTGGAACAGCTGGAGGAGGAACAGGCGGTGATTGTGCCATGGTCCGTGAGTTGCAGAACTTGAGGGAAGGCATAAGCTGTGGTGCCAACATAGTCCTGGATTTAGCCCTTAACCAGTTTAAACTTGAGGTGCAAAAACTCAGACATGGGATCAAACCTAACTCTACCTGCTTCTAAATGAATAGTAAACTCCCTTTGAGAAAAAGCAGGCAGCAAACTACAGTCCCCAGAATTCTTTGGGAGAAGTCATGTGCTGCAAAATGGCATGGATGTCTCCTAGATCAGTTTCCAGCCACCCTGCACCACCTAAGGCATCTGCCTCCAGTTCTTAGTTTGTCTTTGGGCTCTGTTCCGTGACTCAGTGGAGTCTGAAAAACTGGCTGAGGTTGGCAGGTGAAAGTTCTGGGTCATAGAATCATAGAATCATAGAGTTGGAAGAGACCACAAGGGTCATCGAGTCCAACCCCCTGCCAAGCAGGAAACACCATCAGAGCACTCCTGACATATGGTTGTCAAGCCTCTGCTTAAAGACCTCCAAAGAAGGAGACTCCACCACACTCCTTGGCAGCAAATTCCACTGTCAAACAGCTCTTACTGTCAGGAAGTTCTTCCTAATGTTTAGGTGGAATCTTCTTTCTTGTAGTTTGGATCCATTGCTCCGTGTCCGCTTCTCTGGAGCAGCAGAAAACAACCTTTCTCCCTCCTCTATGTGACATCCTTTTATATATTTGAACATGGCTATCATATCACCCCTTAACCTCCTCTTCTCCAGGCTAAACATGCCCAGCTCCCTTAGCCGTTCCTCATAAGGCATCGTTTCCAGGCCTTTGACCATTTTGGTTGCCCTCCTCTGGACACGTTCCAGTTTGTCAGTGTCCTTCTTGAACTGTGGTGCCCAGAACTGGACACAGTACTCCAGGTGAGGTCTGACCAGAGCAGAATACAGTGGCACTATTACTTCCCTTGATCTAGATGCTATACTCCTATTGATGCAGCCCAGAATTGCATTGGCTTTTTTAGCTGCCGCGTCACACTGTTGGCTCATGTCAAGTTTGTGGTCAACCAAGTTGTGGTCCTTCTGCCCAAAGCAAATAGGATTATTTGCTCTTCAGTCTCCGAGCCAGTGGCTGACTCCTTGCCTGACCTATCTCAGGTGCAGCTGAGAGAACCAAAAAGGTGGGCAGAGCCCCGTGAACACCACTCTGAGCTCTTAGGAGGGGAGGATGAGATTAATAGGTGCAAATGTTTCTTTGGCATCTTGAAAGGCAACTTTTGGCCAGGCTTCAGAGGCTAAGTGTCAGGCTCACAAACCAAGCAAGGAGAGAGAGTTGCCTCGGATTAAGCAGCTAGAGAAATCTTGCCACAGTTCCAAAGCAGGTAGTTTGTCATGATAACACCAAAGAGGAGGCACATCTGCCAGCGTGAACGGAGGGAAGGGGACCAGGAGCAGGCAGGCTTTCATCTCCTCCACGTGAGCAGCAGGGAGCCTCCGTTCAGCTGCCACTTAATAGGGGGCTGATTCCTGGTTTGCGGCAGGGATGTATCAGTGTTCTTTTAAATTAGCATCCTTGCTTTGCTTCAGCTGCGCTGCATCTTCCAGTGTGAATGTCACTCTCCTTCATAGCAACCGTTTGGTGGTGGTGTTTTTTAATGGGTTTGCGAAATTGTATGCAATTGTAGATCAGCCTTCAGCAACCTGATGCCCTCCATAGGTTTTGGGGGTACAGCTCCCATCAGTCCCAGTCAGCCATAGGCGCTGTAGCCCAAAACATCTGGAGAGTTCTGGGTTAATGGAGGCCATGCTAGATTGATTCAGTCAGGTTGGGAACCAAGGTCCAAATCCATTTGGTTCAGCCATGCCTTCTGTGGGAGATTTAGCTTGCAAGCCCACCTCTAAACCCGTACTCAGCACCATGTTTATCTCTGAACATATGCAAATCAGTCCAGTAATGCAGAATGCTTAATGGGAAGGTACCAGTTAACCTTTCCCTAGAGTGCAACTTTGGGCATGGACACACTCATAGGGGGAGAGTTGACTGTCCTTAGCTCTCAACATCCCAGGATCAGTAATCATCTTCAGCAGCGCCGAAGGGAATGGTAATGGCTATATCCTGTGCAATCCATAGTTCCCTTCAGAGCCTCATTGATATGTGCATGACCCAAGGCTTGTCGGCAAGATTCTGCTGTAGTTGAAACTTCCTGTACTTCATGGGCATCAGGTCCAGAATTTTGAGACCTCAAACAGAACATCCACTTGGCGTTATTGCACACTAATTTACATGAGATTTGTCTGTGTAGAAATACATAGAAAACTGCCTTATATTGAATCAGAAGGGGAAGGTGGGGCTTGTCCACCTGGGAAGGGAGCCCATCTAGGAGAAGGAAAACACTGATCCTAAACCTCCGCTGCCTTTGGGGATATCTTTGGGAGAAGAAAAGGTTCAGAAGTAAATCCTACACAGATCTGGAGTGGAGGTTGGATGACGCCTTGTTTGCCTCCTTCCTGCAACTCCTGCAGCCAAGCTGGTGCCCAACATGTTGCTCTGCCAAGCAGCAGGGAGGCCAAGAGGGGGGTCTTGTTGTTTAGGCCAGTGGTCCTTAACCTTGGGCCTCCAGATGTTTTTGGCCTACAACTCCCATGATCCCTAGCTAGCAGGACCAGTGGCCAGGAATGATGGGAACTGTAGTCTCAAAACATCTGGAGGCCCAAGGTTGAGGAAGCCTGGTTTAGGCAGCCCAGGACATCCAGACACACTCCCCAGGCTTGTGCTCCGGGGAGGTCACATCAGTGATGTTAACAGCGGTTTGACTTCACCCCTGGAGGTGCACTCCATTGTCTATCGAGACAGTCAGGTGGCAACAACAACAATTTCCCTAGAGTATATTGTCTTTCAGATTGCCTGTTAATGAGATGGGCAAGTTCAGATCCTGTGCTTTGGAAGGGACCCACGGGTCATCTAGCCCAACCCCCTGCAATGCAGGAATCTCAGCTAAAGCATCCATGACAGATGACCATCCAGCCTCTGCTTAAAAACCTCCAAGGAAGGAGAGTCCACAACCTCCTGAGGCAGACCATTCCACTGTCAAAACAGCTCTCACTGTCAGAAAGTTCTTCCTGATGTTAAGTTGGAATCTCCTTTCTTGTAACTTGAAGCCATTGGTTTGAATCTTACCCTCTAAAGCAAGAGAAAACAAGCTTGCTCCATCTTTCGTGTGACAGCCCTTGAGATATTTGAAGATGGCTGTCATTCTAGTTAATCCCAGGGTATGGTCTGAAAGAGATGCATGAGGCCATCGCCCTCTCTGAAGCTAATCAGACCAGGGTATGGGCAGTGCCTGGCAACTTGGGGATGTCTTGAACACAGTCTTGAGCTCCACGATAGAAGAAAAGCAAAATACAAATGCAAGAAATTAAGAAAATGCTATTTCAGGTAAGTTTGTAAGCAGTTCATCTGTGCCTCCTCTTCAGCAGTGCTGAGGGGAGGATTCCCCTGATATAAAGGTGGTTTGAAACAGATGCAGAGGGCTGCCCTGTTAATTCACTTTGCAGTCACGGGATTCCTTAGGTCCAGACGTGCTCAGATAAAGAGGGATGGGCCTGAGGCTCCTCATCCCTTTCTTGAAGGCAAGGCTCTCCTGCCAGGCTCTTCCCCACTTAAGCACTTTGGACATGATGACTCTCTGAGCTGTGCCTGTATAGCTCAGTTGGTTAGAGCATGGTGCCAATGATGCCAAGGTTGCAGGTTCAATCCCCGTATGGGACAGCTGCTTATCTCTCTGCATTGCAAGGAGTTAGACTAGAGGATCCCCAGGGTTTCTTTCAACTCTCCAATTCTATGAACTGGAGGGTGGATCGCAGGGAGCGGATGAACTTGTGCAGAGTAGCTGAGAAGAATGGAGTTGGATCCCATGTGGCTCTGGCTGCCTAGTCATTTTTAATATTTATTATATGTATGCATTGCTACGTATACAGCACACATTCAAAACAAAAAAAATTCCTTCCAGTAGCACCTTAAAGACCAACTAAGTTAGTTCTTAGTATGAGCTTTCGTGTGCATGCACACTTCTTCAGATACTGGAAGGAATTTTTTTTGTTTTGACTATGGCAGACCAACACGGCTACCTATCTGTAACTAGCACACATTCGGTCTGTGCTCAGGTGTCGCCTGATGGTGGGAGATCTCTTTGCTGAACTTTGGTCTGGCACACTGTGGTTGAGCTCTTGATTGGGAGCTAACGTTTGACAGATTGTCACCCATGTCCTGGGCACAGAAGAAAGCACAACACCGTTTCTCCATTGGGGATACGAATGCTGTGGGTTAACCAGTAGAAGGTTCCTTGAACCAGCTGAGGCATCCAGCCAGTCGACCAGAAGAGCGCATAATAACCGCATTAATCCACACTTCCAAAGATCTGGCTGTAGACAATCAATGGGCAGGGTTTTTTTGCCCAGTAACCACAATGCCTTTGGTGAGGCCTGCTAACAAAATGAATTTCTGGGTTCCAGCCTGTGGCATAGATCAAAATGAGACCTGTCAGCCAGCCAGCCTTCTGGGTGGCCTAATGCTCATCTGTTGACCTTAAAATAATTAATTTCTTATATGAATGGGTCTCAAACAATTTCTTAGCTACTAGCTTACTGGTACGTCACTACAGTAATTATTTGTTTATCTTACCCTCTTCTCCATCTCCGGGCACTTGTGGGATGCCACCACAGAGTACCATGCTGTCTCCAATTCTATTTAATATAAATACCAGTGGTTCCCAATTAGCTGCGCACCCCCTGTTTTTCAAAAGCCAAGCCATAGACTCCTACTTTTGAAAAGTACCTTGATCTTAGTTGATCTTAAAGATACCACTGAAAGGGGACACGGGTGGCGCTGTGGGTTAAACCACAGAGCCTAGGGCTTGCTGATCAGAAGGTCAGCGGTTCAAATCCCCACGACGGGGTGAGCTCCCGTTGCTCGGTCCCTGCTCCTGCCCACCTAGCAGTTCAAAAGCACGTCAAAATGCAAGTAGATAAATAGGTACTGCTCCGGCGGGAAGGTAAACGGCGTTTCTGTGCGCTGCTCTGGTTCGCCAGAAGCGGCTTAGTAATGCTGGCCACATGACCTGGAAGCTGTACGCCAGTTCCCTCGGCCAATAAAGCGAGATCAGTGCTGCAACCCCAGAGTCGGCCACGACTGGACCTAATGGTCAGGGGTCCCTTTAACTTTACCTTTAAAGGTGCCACTGGAATTATTAAAAAAGATTTTTTCATCTTTCATCTTTTTATTTATTATGACCATGATAGATCAACACGGCTATCTACATGAACCTTTCCAATCTGTTCTCCCTGCCACCCTCAGAATAGTGGGGTTGCGATCTGCCCAGCGTGCTATAAACTGAGTTTCAGGTGATTGTTGCTCCCGTGTTAATTCCATCCCACTTTTGCTTTTAGCAAGGAATGCCGAGTCATTGTTTCAGGAAGGGGTTACTGCTTTAACCTTGGACCGCTTCAGTGCTTCTGTCTGTTCTTTTCAGAAATAACACAGTGACATGTCTCCTCAGAGGTTGGGGAGGGAGGGAGGACAGAGAGAAAGAGAAAGAGAGAGGAAAGAGCAGCAGAGACAGAAACCGCTGCCTTTGCATATGTGCTGGCTCTTTGCATCCAGTCATTTGAATATAACGCTCTGCAAAAACTCACCCATTGCCCCTTAGGAGCCACAGCTCATCTCGGGGGGCAGGGACCATTCTCCTTCACGGACAGTTGAAGCTGCAGGCAGATGCACAATTAGAACGGAGTTAGTGAGCCGGCAAGAAAAGTGACATGAGAATATTTGGGAGCCGAATACAACATGACCCTTTCGGGAAGAGAAGTGGTCTGGAAAGGCACTTGGCTTTGGCCAGGAGACTTCCCCAGCTTTTGCATAAGCAAAGGCAAACTCTTCTCATCTGTACTTTCCCCCAAGTTTCCCCCTCCCTTCCCCTGTTTCGCTCCTGTCCTCTTACAAACAAGTCCCTTGTGCACTTCCAGGTTGTTGTTGTTTCTAAGGAAATAAAACTTTGGTTTATGATCCATGAGTTTTCTTGTGAGGGCTATTGATGACTGTCAGTCATGGTGGCTATGCTCTGCCTCCACAGACGGGAGGCAGCAATGCTTCTGAATAACAGTTGCTGGAAACCACAGGATTATAGAATTGTACAGTTGGAAAGGACCCCAGGGGTCATCTATTCCAACACCCTGCAATGCAGGAATCTCAGAAGGGAAGAGTGATCCTTTGCTTGGATTCCTCCTTGCCAGTTTCCCACAGGTATCTGGTTCTGCTGCTGTGAAAACAGGATGCTGGATTAGATGGGCCCATTGGGCTGATCTAGCAGGCTATTAGCTTAAAAGTTAAAAAATATCCTCTGAAATGAAATGGAATATGCAGACAGCTGTTCAGGAGGACAGGATCTGTAGAAGTTTGCTTAGGGGCAGTTTGCTGCAAGAGACCATTTTACATGCCTGAGAGTCATACATACCAACACGGGCAGAGAAGACTTGCCCGGAATTCCAGAAGAAGACTTCTTAAGAGATGATGTGCAGGTGCAGTTTGGAGGATTTTGTTTTTGGAATTGGTCTCTGGAGGATGAAGGCTGAATGATACTTGCTGCAGGACCAGCACTCTGCATGTGATTTACCCTGGAATGCCTGCTCAACCTGTACATGCTATTGGGACACCGTATTTTTCTGCTGTTGTTCCCCTCCAAAGGGTCCTGAACCTGTAAACGCTTCCTGGAGCTTCCTAGTATTCTTCCTAAACAGCAGCAATAAAAGCCCTAGCACATTTGCAAAGCTAAGCAGCGTTGGGTATGGTGTCAAATTGGATGGGGAACCACATGTTGAGATTCCTGCATTGCAGGGGGTTGGTCTAGATGACTCTCGGGGTCCCTTCCCATGCAACAATTGTTTGCTGCTACCAGCTGCTGCACCGCAGCACGTATTTGGAGATGCCTTCAAAGTCCACCATGGCCGCGGTGTGGCAAGGCGGTGTTGAAATGTTCCTGTGCAACATGGAGAAGTCTCTCTGTCTCCCAAGGAGGTGGGTGAGGCGGTCTAAGCACTGCTTCTCTGAGTATTTACAACAAAATAAATTACCAAGAATTGAAAAAGAAGAAGTTGAGGCCCTAAATTCTAATATAGAAACAGATGAAATAGCACAAGTGATAGAAGAGTGGCAAATCACCAGGTCTAGATGGAATCACATTAATATACTATAAGAACCTGGAAGAAGTAGCCCTTGAGCATCTTCACATTGGCTTATCATTGGAACTGGGTGCCTGCAAGGGTGGTCGATGGTTCGGGGCTTCGCTCATAAGCTGAAAGGAAAGGCACATGATCCCCCACGGAGGTGTGGGGGAATAGAGGGGGTAGCCCAGAATCTGGAATAAAAGGGTAATGGAGGGGAGAGGTGGATGCCTGCTTGGGGGTAGAGAGCCTTTGTTTTCTCCTTCTACGCTTGATCCATTTTTCAAACAGAAAATGCAAAAATTTGGGGAACACTTAGAAAATATTTCATCGGGTTTTATTTTATTTTATAAGGAGATGGGGTTTTTTCCATTCATAATGTGCAATATGAGGACTTTAATGTTAGGCTATTGCAGCGCCCGTGTGTGATAATTCCTGTGCATATACTTTAACATATGCAGCACTCGAATTCAGGCTGCATTTCTGCATCTGGAGAGTGCCACGAGCTTCACAAGAATGGCAACACTTGTGTTTTTGGGCTTCAGCTTAGATACTTTCCCTCTAGTTTCCAGATGGCAAAAAATTAAGATACATCTGCTTAGGTAAAGGTAAAGGGACCCCTGACCATTAGGTCCAGTCGTGACTGACTCTGGGGTTGCAGTGCTTATCTCGCTTTATTGGCCGAGGGAGCCAGCGTACAGCTTCTGGGTCATGTGGCCAGCATGACTAAGCCGCTTCTGGCAAACCAGAGCAGCGCATGGAAACGCCGTTTACCTTCCCGCCGGAGCGGTACCTATTTATCTACTTGCACTTTGACGTGCTTTTGAACTGCTAGGTTGGCAGGAGCAGGGACCGAGCTACGGGAGCTCACCCCGTCGCGGGGATTCGAACCGCCGACCTTCTGATCGGCAAGTCCTAGGTTCTGTGGTTTAACCCACAGCGCCACCCGCGTCCCTTTTCTGCGTAGGTAGCATTTATTGATTGATTGATTGCCCCCTATCTTTCCTCCAAGAAACTCAGGGTGGCGTATGTGGGTCTCTGTCTCCACATTTAATCTTCAACAACAACCCTGCGAGGTAGGTTAGGCTAAGAGGCAGTGACTGGCCCAATGTCATCCAGTGAGCTTCATGGCCACGTGGGGATTCGCTCCCAGGTCTTGGTCCAACACACATCCCCTGCTAGATTGGTTGTTTCTTGAGGTTACTGTTCGTCTTAGGAAACCCCTTTGCCTTTTGTAGCCCTGCTTTGCTTGCTCAGGACCCATCCATGTCAATTAAACCCATTCCAGCTGGTTTTCATTTGCAGTTGCCAATTTTTCAATCTGAGTCCTTAAAAAGGGGGGGGGGAGGGAAGAGGCATTGCCATTTTGCCAGCAAATAGTAACCTTGGGCTCCTTGTTCATTGGTCTGGAAGAGTTGTCCAAGCCCTCCCCTGTGTTAATGAGCGTTGAGTGGGACGGCAGAGGGGCAAAGGTGCTTGGTGCCTGAATTTTGCTTTTGATACGATGCCATCTATTTCTTAATTGGTACACAGGATTCTGTCTTCCAGAGCTCCCTCTCTCTCTCTTGGTGTGTGTGTGTGTGTGTGTGTGTGTGTGTGTTCTGGTTGGTTTAAAGCAAGGCTGCTGGAGGGTTGCATTTTGTCAAAGGCGGGAGAGAGTTCTAGGCTCTGTCTGAACGGAGAATAAATATTTCATTTGCTGTGGAGTTTCAGGGACAGCCGGGTCCCGGCTGATACAACAGTTCTGTCTGCCGCTAATCTTTTTAAGCTTCCCTTCACTTCTGAGGCTGCATGTTCCGTCTGGATTCTTGCATGGGTGTCTCTTCTTCCTTTACTCGTGCAGGAAGGTAAGGCTGCATTGCACAACATGCCATATAGCTGTAATTTCTCATGGAGAGCCTGCTAGCCAAAACTTGGAAACTAAGATGTGCTCCAAATTAGGAGTGGGGATTTGTGTCTGTGTGTCTGTGGCCTTGCAGAGTGTCAGTTATCCATCCCATCGTTTCATAAAGCAACTTTGAGTGTGCTAGGAGATGTCTACACAACCTCGGAGTGATCCTCTCTGCCCAGAGAGGATGCATTTTGTAAATATTTTTCACCTACTTAAAAAGTGTGTGTTCTCATCTCTCTTAGCCTGCTTTAATTAATTCTAGCAGCAGAAAATGCTTTGCTTCTGTGCAGATTTAGTGCTTCTCTATTGGGATGAAATTACCAACACCATCACTGTTTTTGACCCTGTGCTGAGCATATAATAGTGAGTAGTTTGTCTTCTCTGGGTCTGAATAAGGAAGAGGGGAGATGGTAAGAGTTCTTAACTCTGTTGCTTCTGTCCAGGAGAACATTAGCAGTAGCTGCTCTCTCGACGATGCTCTAAACTTCTGTTGGATTGAACATTCAGCTACTTGCTGACCAAGCACTGAACACTAGGGTGGCAAATGTGCGTTTTTGTGTGATAATTTCGGAAGTGAATAGATGGCAGTTTGCCACCAATATATTTTGAGTGTAATATGGAGTGTGTGCTGAACCAAAAAGGCTAATCTGTGGTGAGCATTTTGGAAGCTTTTGTCTAATTTCTGATCAGGGTATTTGACAGGTAGGGTGCATGTGTGCGTTTCATATTAATTGTTGCATAGGGTAAGGAGGGACTGCTGAGATAGCCACAGATGGCCCATAGTCACTTCAGCTATTGTAGGAAACAGCCTAGATGATGTCCATTGTGGTGACTGATCATTATACTTCAAATACTTAACTATATTTCTTTCCTGTAGAGCAGTGGTTCCTAAACCTTTGGGGGCAACTTTTGGGGGACCATAAATTGATCCCCAGTGCCCCCTATCCTACTCCAGAAAAAGCATTATTTGGAATAGCAGTTTGCATGGCCCAGTAAGTAAAATAACAACACAGCAAAATTCAAAACAGTAACAATTAATTGAACATTTATTCAAAATCCGGTTAACACTATTTAATTAATTCAACAAAAATGATTAACTTGATCATTTAGACCTCCAGTGCCCCCTTGCACCCCCCTGCCTCTTAGATACCCCATGGTAATCCCACCACCCACCCAGAGGTTGCACTACTGCCTTTGGGAACCACTGCTTTAGAGGCACCCCAAAATGTGCTGCTTGTGGTAGATTGCCTCTTTGCATGTGTGTGAGTGTGAGTAAGGATGGAGCCATATCTCTGTGCTGGGGCGGGTGCCTTGCTGTAGAACAGTAGTGGGGAACTGGATCTGACCAGTGGACCACATGGATCCTAATCTCTATCTACCCTGCCGCAGAGACCAAGTTTGACAGGTGGGCGAGGCAGCCTACCTGCCAGTCACCTGGTGCCACAACAACAGCAGGTGCAAAAAAGTGTGTGTAGCATTTTCAAAGCTCAGACAGTGAGCTAATAGTTGGCTCTGGGGAAGCACTGTGCAAGGGACTTTGCAACCACTGCTGATCAAGTCTTTTTACCTGACCCTGCATCTATGATGTCATGTAAGACACCACGTGTAAGGCAGGTGGGTGTGGCTTGCCCCAAACTGCCTCTTAGGCCAGGTCTGGTGGAACCCATTAGTCCTGCAGGCTAGAGAACCCCCCCCCCCTGCGATCGCATGTTCAGTCTGGATTAAATGCTGTCAGTTTGCAGGGTTGGATGGTAATACCCTCTTTCCCCAGACCTTGGAGCTGCTTCCAGTCAGTTGTTGGCTAAACACACAGGGGATAATATGCCTGACTCTCTAGAAGGCAACTTCACCTGCTGTGTCCAGGCTGCTTCAAGCTTGCTTCCCCACACGTTGTTGGACCCCATCATCCCTGACCATTGGCTAAGCTTGCCAGGGATGATGGGTGTTGAAGCCCAACAACATCTGGGGACCTGAGGCTGAAGAACTCTGAGCTGTCCCTCTCTAGTGCAAGACTTTCTCAAGACATGATGAAGGGAAGTAATAGTCCTGCCCTATTCTGCCTTGGTCAGACCACACCTGGAATACTGTGTCGAGTTCTGTGCACCACAGTTTAAGAAGGATATCGACAAGCTGGAACCATGTGCAGAGGAGGTGACCAAGATGATCAAGGGTCTGGAAACCAAGCCTTATGAGGAATGGTTGAAGGAGCTGGATATATGATAGCCATCTTCAAATATCTAAAGAGCTGTCATGTGGGAGATGGAGCTAGCTTGTTTTCTTCTGCTCTAGAGGGTAGGACCTGACCCAACGGCTTCAAGCTACAAGAAAGGAGATTCCGACTAAACATATGGAAAAACTGCCTGACAGTAAGAGCTGTTTGACTGTGGAACGGTCTCCCTTGGGAGGTTATGGACCCTTCCTTGTGGCCATCTGTGTTGGATTCTTTAGCTGAGATTCCTGCATTGCTGGGGGTTGGGCTACATGACCCTGGGGGTCCCTTCCAACTCTACCATTCTGTGATTTGACGCACCCACTTTATCAATGCCAACTGAAATGATCAGGAAAGCAGCTATTTTGTTGTTGTTGTTTAGTCGTGCCTGACTCTTCGTGACCCCCTGGACCAGAGCACGCCAGGCACTCCTGTCTTCCACTGCCTCCCGCAGTTTGGTCAAACTCATGCTGGTAGCTTCCAGAACACTGTCCAACCATCTCGTCCTCTGTCGTCCCCTTCTCCTTGTGCCCTCCATCTTTCCCAACATCAGGGTCTTTTCCAGGGAGTCCTCTCTTCTCATTAGGTGGCCAAAGTATTGGAGCCTCAGCTTCAGGATCTGCCCTTCCAGTGAGCGCTCAGGGCTGATTTCCTTCAGAATGGAGAGGTTTGATCTTCTTGCAGTCCATGGGGCTCTCAAGGGTCTCCTCCAGCACCAGAATTCAAAAGCATCCATTCTTCGGAGATCAGCCTTCTTTATGGTCCAGCTCTCACTTCCATACATCATTACTGGGAAAACCACAGCTTTAACTATATGGACCTTGCTGGCCATTGTAGCTAGCAGCAAAAATGTATTTTGCTACATTTCACTCTGCCTAGCATGCCTTTAAATATATTGAATGTATGCAGCCTTGAAAACAACACCCGAAAGTAAGTGTTTCAAGGTCTCCAGGGCATTTCACCATGCACCATCCGGTGGATCTCAGTTCAAAATGTTTGTACATGTGCATTTAAAGAAAGCATGCAGCATTGCTGGCAGGAGGTGATGCAAACTGGAGTCCAAAACATTCAGAGTAGGTTCCCTCAGGCTGTGCTCAGGTCATGTACGTCTTGTATTTTGGCTAAACTCCCATCAAGCGTTGTTCTGACTTTCTTGAAAATCCAGAAGGAGCAATATTTTCGATTCTTATTCCCAATACTTGCTAAAAGCTAAGCCAGGAAAATTAGCTCTGATTCCTAGTCATTTGGAGTCGTTGATCACATTTGACATAAAAAAAGAATGGCGGCATGTATTGTCCCTAATTCTCAATGCCAAAATGCAAGGGTGAGATACTCAGTCCACTTCTGTTTGCAAGGTTCATACAGTTCTTAACTTCATGTCAGTTCTTCTGTTAACCTGCAGAGGAGCCAAGCTCTTTCTGGGGTATAGCCATTCAGTATGTGAGCAACTGTTTGGCCACAGTGCCCAGGGAGCACAAGAGAAAGCAGATCTCACTGCAAAGGTGATAGCCTGCCATCTAGAGGGTTGCAGGTGCACTAGCGACTGGCACTGTGAAGTTTGGTGAGTAGCTTTTCAGGGAGGCAGTGGAAGAGGGTGGGATTGCAGGCCCTTCTGCTGATACAGCCAAGAGACCACCAGCATTGGGACCCTTCTTTCTTGAACTCTTTCCATTCCAGGTGGTTGTCATAAAAACTCTGAAATTGGGAACTACTGCCTGTTTGATCACACACCCCATTCATCCCTTTCCCTCAGTGGTGGCTGGCGCCAACTATAATTAGTATGGCAGAAGGAAGGGATGTTGAGCCGTCATGTGAATGTAGGAGAGCTGGGATTTTGGCACACTATGGCCACAATTCAGACCTTCTTTGTTCTGAAGCCGTTGGGGGGTCCCGGAGCTCCCCTCCACCTGTCCTGAATCTTCAACATCTTTGGATGTCCTACTGTAAGTTTAGGTTCACACAACTAATGTGGATTAAATCGCTCTGCTGCTTTTGTGCGACAAATCCACTTAAACAAAAAAAAACCACTCACCTTTTGCAGTTAGGAAAGTGGTGGAGGAATGCACTGAAGGAGTGTGCAATGGACAAACAATTAACGGGGAAACAGACCCATGAGAAAATCAGGATGAATTCTCCTTGCTGCATAGCGACCCCGCAAACAAATGAGAACGGATGCTCGCTAAGGACCAGTCATAGTCTAACCACCACGTAAGCATCCATCTGAACCAAACGCTCAAGAAATTGCCGATGCTGGAAATAAATAAGGTCTGCCCTAGTGCTTTGAGAGGGTGTGAGGTCCCTGGCTCCCAGGTTTATCTTTTTGAGAGATAACTTGATTATTAAAAGCAGTCAGGCAGGCAGGCGCTGTAGTGTGGAGTGCTATTTCAAAGAAGATAAGCAAAGCTGTGAATTCCCTGTGATGCTGGCGTGCTTTGCATCAATAATGCACCAGGGGGAAATGAGTGATCTATTGAGGGCAATCCCTTGATGGGGCTGCTGCTTTGTTTCCACCTCCTCTGGGAGGAAGGAGCCAGTCTTTGCATTGCTCACCTAGAGGAATGTAGTAGCTTACAGTACACTCCCCCTGTCCCCCCTCAGTTAAATGAAGACAGCTTAATTTATCCAGCTTCCTTCATCCAGTCGTCTAACTTCTGCAGGGCTTCTCTTCCCAGCTTTGCAGCCATTATTTCTTGCAATGACTGCAGCCACAACCTGGTATTGATATCTGCTCCCCCTCTTTATTGATCTGTGCATCTTTCTGCTTTGCATGGATTCAGATACCTAAAGGTTGGCGGGGAGGGTTGAGCAGGAGAGAGACATTATGTAATGTGTCACCTCCTGCATGCTAGGTCTGCAGCATCTTCAACCTTGGCTCTTCTAGACAGTTATTGCGGCATCACGGCAAATTGTCCAATATAGGGCTAAGCGGTGGTTTTGTTGCTTACACTCGCAATTAAAAGTTGACATTCCAGCTGCAAAATGAATGAAGCTTATAAATGAAAATCTCTCTCTCTGTAATTTTCATTTTCACTTTTCCAGTACACTAAAAGCAATTATAACAATAATAGCAAGTAAGAGAAAAGATCCAAGCAAGACAGGAAAAGAAAAGATATCAGGAGAGATGGGGGAGTGGTAGTTAATTAAACTGTGACCTAAAGTGGGGTAGGAGGTTTTTTTCTTCCTCTCCCTTTTACTAATATTATATTATGTATTTTGTGTTTTATGTTGTAAATTGCCCTGTGGTCTCTTGATGAATAATAATTTAAAAACAAATTTAAAAACAAAACAGATAAAATGCAGAAGGCTGAAAACATACATATATATAAAAGCAGTTAAAAATAATTAAGCTATTTGATATAAAAACAAGAGCTATTAAAATACAGATCGTGAAAACAGCACAGCACTATTTTGAAGCCCTTTCCTTAAAGAACAGTCAATCCCCAAAAGCCTGTTGGAATGGAACATCCTTCACTTGCTGGCGAAGAACAATAAGGAGGGAGCCAGTCTTGCTTCTCTGGGGAGGGAGTTCCAGAGTCTGGTGGCTCTTGGTGAAGGAGCATTTGCTGATGCAGGGCTGATGAGCCTTCAGTTGGGTTGTCTCCATGGGGAATATGTACTATTGAGCTCTTTACCTTGGCACACGTTAAGAAGAAGAACCTGGCGACCTCCAGCTTCATCAGATGGATGAAGTGGGCAACACATGCGAAGAAAGTAAACAAAGTTCTGGGGAGCATCTCACTGGTTGAAGACTCGAAGGTGGTCGCATTTGGAGTGCAACTGAAGTGTAGGGCAAAGTGGCTGATATACAAAAATCCCCATGCTGGGCAGCTTTTGTGGAGTCTGGGGTCTGCTGCTGGGGGCAGCCAGCCAGCAGTTTGAAAGAGGGCAGTTTTCTGGCTGGATATCATGTATACTGGGCTAACCTAAGAGGTGGAAGAAGTAGGAGTTAATTTACCACAATAACCACAATTTAAGAAGGATGTTGAGCAGCTGGAAGGTGTGCAGAGGAGGGCAACCAAGATGATCAAGGGTCTGGAAACAGCCTTACAAGAGAACGCTTGAAGGAGCTGGGTATGTTTAGCCTGGAAGAGAGGAGACTATCCAAAATTACATTTGGATAGAAACTGTTTCTCAGGTGGCTAGTCCTAGTCTTTATAATCCTGTACCTTCTTCCAGAAGGCAGAAGCTGAAAGAGATCATTTCCGGGGTGCGCACTTTCCTGCACTATCTTTGCAGCTTTCTTATGGCACCTGGAAGCGTAGATTTGATCCAAGGTGGGAAGAGTGGATATGAGAGGAGATATAAGAGCCATCTTCAACTATCTAAAGAGCTGCCACATGGAAGATGGAGCATGCTTGTTTTCTCCAGCTATGAAGGGTAGGACTCACGGCAATGGCTTCAAGTTACAAGAAAGCAGATTCCAAATAAACATACGGAAAAACTTTCTGACAGTGAGAGCTGTTCGACAGTGAAACGGTCTCTCTCAGGAAGGTGGTGGACTATTCTTCCTTGGAGGTTT
The DNA here is from genome assembly GCF_964234715.1 of Podarcis melisellensis. Classification (NCBI taxonomy): domain Eukaryota; kingdom Metazoa; phylum Chordata; class Lepidosauria; order Squamata; family Lacertidae; genus Podarcis; species Podarcis melisellensis. The sequence continues at coordinate 57,289,264 of NC_138544.1, read as the reverse complement.
TTAAGCAGAGGTTGGATGGTCATCTGTCATGGATGTGTAGCCTTCTTAGACTTTACCGACTGGTGGGGTCTGCGTTGCTCCCGGGAAGTCAAATGACACCGAGGTTGATTCAGAGAAAAAGTTTATTCTGCTCTCCGGATAGCAGAAGGCACTTGCGTGGTCAGCTCACAACAAGCCCAAAGAAATGAGAAATTTCATGCAGCATAGATATCCTCCAGGCACCCTCTCCCCCTTTCCCCAGGAATCCAACCACGTCAGCTTATACACGTAAGTTGACATCCATGACCATAAACAGATATTCCTGTTCTGGTACTCTTGACCATAAAAGGTTGTTCCTGTTCCTATACTCTTATCTTGGGGCAGGAAGGTCACCAACCCTAAGAGCACTCCTGGCGCCGTTCCCGGGTCTCTTGTCAGACCTGACAAGATCTGTGCGTCAGTGTGTAAGATAAGACCCAGATGTGCCATCCCTGCTCCACTCGGAACTGGCAAGGCCATCCATTGCTCCCTTGGAAAAGGAAAAAAGTGGATTTTGGGTCCCGTTTCAGACTGACTGCACAGAAACCCATTCCTTCAGATGCTTTAGCTGAGATTCCTGCATTGCAGGGGGTTGGACTAGATGACTCTTGGTGAGGAGATTTCACCCCTCCCATATCCAAGAATCTCCTGATGATCTCTGCTGATTCTCCAGAGAGGAGGGGCAGTGTTCTGCTCTCTACTTATTCTGCTCCAGCACCACATCAAAGTGTCAGTCAGTCAGTGTGTCGGAGAGAGAGAGACTGAGTGTTACAGATCGTGTGTAGAGATAAGGTTGCTGCTAAGAGCAGCTGCAGACACTCAGTGTAGTGCAGCATTCATTTTCACTTAGACCTATTTAGCTCTGTATATAGTTGTATAATAGTTGTAGATAGAATAAAGAAGATATTCTACAGAGCTGCTCTCCGAGTCGTTTATGCTCTGCTATACTCTGCTGTGTGACGACTGTCTTCTTGTGGAAGTGAATCCGGTGCTCACAACTCTAAGCTGTGAGTCCACAGCACTTTGACCTGTTCCTGTATAGAAAGTGGTCTCTGGAAGTGCTACACAGATCACCTAGCCCAGTCGGGGCTGAATTGGATGAGTCCAGTTCGTGGCACTGGCTCAAGGACGATGCTGACCCTTGGGTCCCTTCCATCTCTACAATTCTATGAAGCGCTATTCTATGTGGTGGTCACAGATTGGTCAGTGGTTGGTGAAGTGAGTCTCGAGGCTTTCCAGGCACTGCATTCCTGTCTTGGTTTATCCTCTGCTGTATCTCATACTTACCTTCTCCTTGTGCTGTCCTTCTCCTTCATTCACTTAGCAAAGCCAGGCAGCCTTTGTCAACCTGGCGTCCTCCATGTTGGACTCCCAGACCCCATCTTCCGCCTGCACAGGGTCACGGCCCGTTCGCTGCTCTTCAAGAGGCCACAGCTCTTCTTCTGATGCACAACAGTGTTCCAAGGTCAAATACCCAGTGCTGCCCTTTCAAAAACAGCAAAATTGAAGACTCACTGGCCCAGGCTCGGCAGACACCCTCCAGCACAACCGCGGCCGTTTTTCATGTAGGCAGAGCTGCCTTGTCCATGAAAGTCTTCTGACAACTCCAGAAACGTCATGTCTGCTTAGCATCAATTAAGGAAAGGTGGCGAGAATGGGGGGTGGCAGAGACTGTGTATCCTGGGCTTTTTTTGGCCATGCTTTCAATTTTCGAGTTCTAAAAATATATCTGGAGAAGTGGGAGAAGCCTGGCTCACTGAAGCTGTCCATCCTTTTCTTGAAACTTTCCAGGAGATGAGCTATTTTCTATTTTTCAGTAATGCGCCATTATGGTGTGCGGTGCTTCATTGGAACGTAATAAGAAATAGATACAGGTCCTTCTCTGAAAAGGCTTAGAATCTTAATCTTAGAATCATAGACTTGGAAGGGGACCTAAGGATCATTTAGTCCTGAGCCCTGCAATTCACAAATATGCAGCAGTCCCATAGAGGGATTGAACCTGCAGCCTTGCCATTATCCGCACCATGCTGCAACCAACTGAGCTATCCAGAAAGTAGACGACAAAAGGAGGAGAGAGGTGGAGAGGCAAGAGTAAGATGGGAGCAATATGGGCAAATTTCATCCCAATCTATTTAGGCTTGGTTTCAGTAGGACAGCCTTCTCCAACTTGGTGCTCTCCAGACATTTTGGACTCCAATCCTATCCGTTCTGTGGTGTAGTGTAGCCCAAATCGTCTGAAGGGAGCCATGTTGGAGAAGACTGCAGTTGGTGGGTAGGGATTTCAAGAGGCCGGACACTGTGTAGCTGTGCCTCAGTACAAGACTTGGGGCAGCAAGGGAGACAGGATGGTCATAGGAGGAAGCAGAAGAACTTCTGGTCATGATAAGAGGGTAAAGGGCATTTTGGATCTGGCCAATGGCTAGTCTAGTCCAGAGCCCTGCTCTCACCTTCGCCAACCAATGGGAAGGCCACCAGTGTGCAACAGCAGTCTCCCCACTTCCTGACCTGGCATTCAGAGGCCTCCACCAGTGGAGTTGTAACAACCATTGTGACTGGCAGCCTTTGATGTAGTGGAGAGGCTGGGATATTGATAAAGGTGGAAAGATGCATCAGCTGCTCCGAATTGGTCAAGGTTTAAAGAGTCTACCTCACCAATAGACTTGACCTGTTTGTTCTTCTCCTGTCTTTGTCGACTGGTAGAGCATCGAAATATTCTTTTGGAATCGGAGCATCATATCCGTGGAGCTTGGGAGAACTTTTGGCGTTTTGTACAGCGTTTGTGATGCTGCTGTCAAACCATATTCTGATACAAATATTGAACAAAGGAGTACATAGCTTGGCTAATTCTGGTGAATTTATGACAATGCAACTTCTGTCTAGTTGAAAGAGGAAGAGAAGAGAGGTGTTGCATTCAGAGCTGTAGGATTTTCCGTAGCTGCACAAAAACAGTGAACAGTTTTTTATCATAGCAGCTGTTGGAATGATGAGTATTTAAGGCATATTCATCTGGGTGCTAGTGAAAACAATATATTTATTGAATATAGTGAGCATACATTTTTCTCAATACCTGTTGAGCATAATGATCACACTGACTAGTTATGCCATTTTAGAATTCTTTTGGAACCTTTTTTTAAAAAAATACTCTTCTGTACTTTTGGATGATGTTGTTTACTCTTTTTTAAAAAAGTGTTCCTCAGCTTTACCTTCATGTTATTATTTTGAATACAGTGGTACCTCGGGTTAAGTACTTAATTCGTTCCGGAGGTCCGTTCTTAACCTGAAACTGTTCTTAACTTGAAGCACCACTTTAGCTAATGGGGCCTCCCGCTGCTGCCGCGCCGCCAGAGCACGATTTCTGTTCTCATCCTGAAGCAAAGTTCTTAACCCGAGGTACTATTTCTGGGTTAGCGGAGTCTGTAACCTGAAGCGTATGTAACCCCAGATACCACTGTATAGAAAAAGAGGGCATCTCCCAGTTTCGAGACTGTGAGCCAATCTTTCGAAATCAGTCCCTCACGTAATGTAAACTTTGTTGCCCGAGGACTGATGGATCTTCACAGTTTTCTTCTGCTGAAGATTAATATTCTCCTCTTGTGCCATCTTCTCTCATCTATGCCCTCCCAAGTCTTGAATTAGCAGCTGGAAAAACAGCTAGTTGCTCATTGGGGGGGGGGATGCTTTTAAATGGAGGTTTCCTGGCTTTAAGTTGCTAAGTCTCGGAGCTGCAAGTCCCCTCTCCTTATGCAAATAGCCGCCTTGCTTTGATGTCGTTCATTTCATTTTATTTGGGTGCCCTCTGGAATTAATGGCCTTGCCTGAGCAGTGCATGACGGATTGGGGAGATCTGTTTCTCGCTGCGGCCGCCGCTCGTGCAGCATGTGAATTTGCAGCTCTTTGCCGGTGGGACTTGGGAAGACGAAACTAGGTCAGCGGCGCTTGTGCGTGTGCGAATATAGGCAGAGAAACGGGCTATAATCTCAGCATTAAACAAACCCGACTGTAAGGGCTGCGGGGGGTTTGCTATTTTAAGCGCTCTCGTCTCCCTGATTGCCAGTGCTCAGCGCAGAGCAAACAGATAGTTGCAGGAGCCTTTGTGCTGGAGCCGAGAGGACACTTTTTCCGTCGATTGCTTTTGAATGGCGCCCATTTAGCAAGCACAATTCTGTGCTTCCGTGGGCAGAAGGTGGGCAGGGTCATGGGTTTGAGCCCCATGTTGGGCGAAATATTCCTGCAGTGCAGGGGGTTGGGGCTTACTGTATTTTTCGCTCTATAAGATGCACCAGACCTCAAGACGCTCCTAGTATTTGGAGGAGGAAAACAAGAAAAAAAATATTCTGAATCTCAGAAGCCAGAACAGCAAGAGGGATCGCTGCACAGTGAAAGCAGCAATCCCTCTTGCTGTTCTGGCTTCTGGGATAGCTGCGCAGCCTGTATTCGCTCCATAAGACGTACACACATTTCCCCTTACTTTTTTGGAGGGAAAAAGTGAGTCTTATAGAGCAAATATAATTGCTCCTCTTCTCTCCAGGGTGTTAGGCAGGCAATAGCAAATCACCTATAATGTTTAATCTCAGTCTATTCCTTCATTTCCTTTGAAGCCACAGCTTCATTAGACTTCATAGGGCAGATTTCCAGTAGGGTCCAAGAGATCCTGCCTTCCGCTTCCCTGCTCTTGTTCTCACCCATTGCACCTCTGCGGTCTCCATCCCTGTAACTGCCAGCAGCTCACACAGCCAGGCCTGGCCACGAGCCACATCTGTGGTCTTTGCCCCAGCCAAACCAAACTTCCTCCCTTGAGAGAAGCTGGGCGGTTGGTCAGCACCCTGTGGCTGGCTTTCTCTATTCGGCCTGTAAGAGCTGTGTGTGCTCCACAGTTTCACAGCTGGCTGATGGCTTAGGGCCAAAGCAGCAACTGCATTTTTAGCCTGTATTTGTTGTATGGCATGTTGCTTGGCTTGGTTGCATTCTGCCTCTGTTTGTTGAATTTATTCCCTGATTGCATTTTATTGATTTGCTTTTGCATCGTGCATTTCCTCCGAGGACCCTTGGGTCCAAGAGGCATCTGGTTTTGTCCTGGGAGGGAGATTAGACAAGCAGGTGACTGGCCTGGTGTTACTCAGTGACCTCTGGGTCTGAGCAGTGATTTGAATCCAGGTCTCCCTGACAATGTGGGACGCGGGTGGCACTGTGGGTTAAACCACAGAGACTAGGGCCTGCCGATCAGAAGGTCGGTTCGAATCCCTATGACGGGGTGAGCTCCTGTTGCTCGGTCCCTGCTCCTGCCAACCTAGCAGTTTGAAAGCACGTCAAAGTGCAAGTAGATAAATAGGTACCACTCTCGCGGGAAGGTAAACGGTGTTTCCGTGTGCTGCTCTGGTTCGCCAGAAGCGGCTTAGTCATGCTGGCCACATGACCCGGAAGCTGTACGCCGGCTCCCTTGGCCAATAAAGCGAGATGAGCGCCGTAACCCCAGAGTCGGTCACGACTGGACCTAAAGGTCAGGGGTCCCTTTAGCTTTACCTCCCTGATCATAAGAACATATGGAGAACCCTCCTGGATCAGGCCAGCGACACATCTAGTCCAGCATCCTCTTCTCACCTTGGCCAACCAGATGCCTATTATGGGAAACCCGCAAGCAAGATTCGAACACAAGAGTCCTCTCCCCTCCTGTGGTTTCCAGCAGCTGGTATTCAGAAGCATTGCTGCCTATGAGAGCCAGTGTGGTGTAGTGGTTAAGAGTGATGGACTCGTAATCTGGTGAACCGGGTTCGCTTCCCCGCTCCTCCACCTGCAGCTGCTGGGTGACCTTGGGCTAGTCACACTTCTCTGAAGTCTCTCAGCCCCACTCACCTCACAGAGTGTTTGTTGTGGGGGAGGAAGGAAAAGGAGAGTGTTAGCCGCTTTGAGACTCCTTTGGGTACTGATAAAGCGGGATATCAAATCCAACTCTCCTTCCTCTGACTGTGGAGGCAGAGCACAGCCATCGTGGGTAGTAGCTATCAATAGCCCTCCATGGTGAAGAGCATTACTCACATTCATAAAAACCTGACCTTGCATTGTAAAAGTCCTTTTTTAATGTGTCCCCTTCCCCATAACAGTTAGCTAAGCTGGGGGGAGGTGGTTGTACTCAGCACAAATATAACTGGTTACAATTATTATTTTTGCTCTAATGAATTCAATGCTTTAAAAGTCCTTGACCAAATCATCTCCTTCACCTTCTCTTTGGCTGGTTCAATGCCCAGACTCGGGCCTTAGCTGCAGAAGATGGTCTCTCCATCTTCCTTGCCTGTGTGCAGTCATGCAGATGGGATTGACCTTGTGCTGAGCAGCAGTTTGGAAGCCTCTGAAGCTCAGAAAGAGCTTTCTAGCCTTTTGCTTTTAGGTCTCGATGTCTCTGAGGAACGAAGCCTTTAAGTCAGCTTCTCTTCCAATCTGGTCCTTTGTTTTGGACTACAACTCCCATCAGCCTCAGCGGGCGGGTCGAACTCATGCTCACAAAGTCAAAAATACTAAAGATTATTTTTCAAAGGTCTGGTGGGATGAGGCTTGCCTGTTACGTATGGTAATTCTCTGTGCAAGAATAGTGGCCTGTTAAGAGTGGCGTCATTCTAATGTCCCAGACGGCTTATACAGCCACACGGATCTCTGCAGAGCAGACGATGAAACAGGCAAATAAATTTGGTTGCTGCCATAGCCAAAGTTTATTATTGTGTATGTGTGTTTTGAGGCTTGAATCAGCCCCTGGTTAAAGTCTTGAGTATGGTTCAGCCAACTGAGGTTGATGGCTGTTGTCATTTGGGGCCGTCGGTTGTGCATCATTAATCGACCACATCACTGTGTTTCCCATCCCAGTTAATGCAAGCCATCTTTGGCCTCCGTCTGTTCAGAAGCAAGTTTCACACACTCTTACTACAAGATTAGGGTAGCTAATTAAATTTCCCCGAGGCTGGCCTGCGGGTGCTTCTTGGGAGTGTCTCCCAACGTCCGCTTGGCACCAACTTGCCTAACTGGCTACCCATAATAGAAGAAGCTTTTGAGAGATTAGTTCTGCTCTACGGGGATGGACTTACCAGTTCTCCCATGGACAGAAGCGGAGAGCTGCCTGAACTGGAACTGGTAGCAACCACGCACATCTAAAACATGTTGATAAGAATCAATTTAAGATCAAACAGTTACCCAGCACCTGGGAATTGTGAGCTTGTGAGCTTTCCCTCAGGGACCAGAATGTTGAATTAGATGGCCTGTTGGCCTGATCCTGCTGTGCTCTTCTTCTGTTCTGATGTGCTCTTTCTCTCCCCTTGCCCAACACCGTTCTTATAAAACTATCTACTAATTGTTAGCATGCAGAATTTGGTACAGGCTGGTAAGCAAGAGAACCAGGGCGAGAAGACTATTCCCTGCAGTAGGCACAAAGAAGTGGGACCTGCAACAAGTTTATTAAATGTATTTCATGTCTCGTGAGCATGCTGTTATTTAGCAATTCCAGGTTTCCAACCTGTTTTAGGGTCCCCCATTTTTCTTATTTAATTTCAGCAAACTTTGGGATTTCCCCAAGTCTGCCGATGCTTCCCTCTTGCGTAGAGATGGTGATTGGCAGGATAGTACAGTGGTACCTTGGGTTACAGATGTTTCGGGTTACAGACGCTTCAGGTTACAGACTCCACTAACCCAGAAATAGTACCTCGGGTTAAGAACTTTGATTCAGGATGAGAACAGAAATTGCATGGTGGCGGCAGCAGGAGGCCCCATTAGCTAAAGTGGTACCTCAGGTTAAGAACAGTTTCAGGTTAAGAACGGACCTCCGGAATGAATTAAGTTGTTAACCTGAGGTACCACTGTACCAACAAGTAACTGGAAGCGGTGACTGAAGACAAGTGCAAGCTAAGGAGGCCACCAGCAGATTCTCTAGTGTCAGCCCCACTGAAAAGGGATGCTCTGTTGCTTAGGCACACGGTTGCAGGTTCCTTGGATCTTGCAGCAGCTCCTGCTTTCTGTCCAAGTGAGTCATTTTGGGGCCGCAGGCAAGTTCATGAAGCCTGCTGTCGTGAATCTCCCTTAGGCATAGCATCACGAAGCTTGCTTGAAAGGAAGAGAATTGTAAAAGTGATGCAGAGAGGAGCACTTGCACCAACTAAATGTGACACAGCACAGTTGGATCAGCTAAAATTGCCGCATGAGATCAGGTAGCACTTAGCTGGCCTTGGGCTTGCTTAGCAATACCAGTCTGCAGAAACGAGTTGGCATCGTCGCTGCTGCCTGTCTCTTCCCCTCTGGTGCTTTTGCTACAAAAGGGGGGGGGTTATAAATCCTCCTTTGAACCCAGAGGCCTGCAGAGCATTGGAGAGAAGCTGTTTTATATTTAGCAGCTCATCACAAGAGTTCCTGTGGTACTTCTCTCCCTGCCATATTTGCATGGCTCCCCACTTCCCCACTGTTCCCAGAATGCCTTGTGTTTCCAGGGAAATTTCCCCTCCCACTGTTTAAAGACAAAGACTTCAGTAGCTTTGGCTCCTAGGGATGTTTCTTCACGCTGGAGGAAAGCCCATCTTCCAACATCATCTGACTCGACATTCCTTCTTTCCACCTTGCTAGCTTCACAGGAGTTTCTCACCCACTATGGATTAGATTTTTAACAGCATGCACAACACGTGGATTATCCCCTTGCTGTGCAACCTGATCTTCCTGGTGCAGCGCATGGGGCAGCCTTAAATCTTTGGGCTGTGCCCTCCTTGCCATAGTCAACCGCGTCACTCTCCTCCCTAGCTGTGCAATGGGCAGGAGGCCTTGGAAGGAAGCCACTTTGCCCTTTGCCAAATTTGGGGCCTGCGCATGGCAAATGGAAGAAGGGCTTTGAGGCGCTTAAAGGATTTTAATAATAAATCAGCTGTATAATCATGGATATGTTAAACAAATAGACACGTTGCAAAACACCGAATGAAAGCGCCTTTCTGGGAGGGTAAGGAATGCTTACGCACCGGTGTTAAGAACTTGCAATTCGGTAAACAGGGTACCACTCTGAGTGAGAAGGAAATGATGGCAACAACAGCTTTCATGTAGCATCATCACTGAGGGAGCTAAAATTTTGAGGGAAGGGGGCAGAGATAAATTAGTAAGACCCACCAGTATTGTGGACAATCCAGAGTTGAAAAATACTAAGTGCTTGATCTAAGAGGATGCTTATCTGCGTCAGTTCCTGTGGTTCTTAACTGTAGCATGGTAACCATAAATGATCCTTGGGGTGCAGACTGGAAGAGAGAGTCACCACTTTCTCTAAAAATAATAAGGTTTGGTGTACAAGGGGTGGGGTGGAAATCTTGTAAGAGAATAAGCACAAGTGCTTTATTATTCTGTGAAAATGTATTCCCCAAGTTAAATCATGTTAAATGTGCTTTCTTTTCCCTTCCTGATCAAATATTTCCATTCAGATACATTTGTCCTTTGGAAGAAGTGTGTGGTTGCTAAGAGACTTCTAATTCTGAGTATGGAAGGATAAATAAATATCTATTGTGCAGCGGTCTGCAGACCACAATTCCCTTGCTTATATTTGAACATACTTTGCATGGACACCAAAATTGGTTGGATACCTGTTCAAGCATTTGAATGGCATCTCTCTCTCTATGGGAAAATTAAGATGGGTGTTTATCATTTTGAGAATGTGAGCTGATTCTCCCATTTTGTTAATTTCCTTTCTTCTTTAACAGAGCTGCAAGTCAGTTTTAAAAAAGAAGGGTGAGATGCAGATGCAGTAAGCAGTCTGCATTATTTTCTGAGAATAGCTATCTGAAAAAAGTTTTGCTGCTTTCGAGGCACATGTTAGCACCCAGCGATGTGACCCTGAAACACAGGATGTTGGTGTTGGCTCTCTCTGCAAAGCGCTGCACTGGTAGCAACCCCCTGTGTCGCTCCAGCAGGGATCCAGTAGAAACAAAGCAGCTCATTCTGGTATAAAGGGATGGCTGACGGCCTCTGACTTCCTGCTTCTCATGAAGACAAGCAGCTGCAGCCCTCCCAGAAGTTTCAGAAACAAACAAACCCAATGCAAACGGTTGCCAATGGCGGAGCGTTTTACATACCAGCTTTTCACTGCGAGGTCTCAAACACAATCCTCTTTGTTCGCTTCTCTTGGACTTATTTACATGAGTAAGCCTCGTGGCTCATTCTGTCATTGGCCGTAGCTATCACTGAAGTGCACAGGGAGAGTGTCGATGGCCAGAGGTTACCTGCTACGTGCATTGAGGTGATTGCGGTGACATGGCCTTTGGCACGAAACCCTCTTGTCTGGTGACCGGGAGGAGAGAAAAAGGGAAACGAGGGTTAAGTTGCAAATGATGCATCGACTTGGGGCGATGGAGGACAGCTGAGAAAGCTGCTGGTTCTGTGTGACCAGCTAGTATTGCAAATTGTTCACCAAGGTAGGACTGAGGGGCTGCAGGGACAGGCCAGTAGACAGGTGGGGGAAAGGTGTTTATCTGTGTAGAGATTTGTACACACAGAAGCACATGACAATGAACGTGTCTGTGTTCACGGCAGTGATTATATAAACAATTGTTTAACATGCTTGCTAGTCCAGGCTGCATCAACAGAAGTATAGCGTCAGGATCCAGGGAAGTCGTGGTACTGCTCGATTCTGTCTTGATCAGATCCCACCTGGAGTCCTCAGTCCAGTTCTGGGCACCCCAGTTTAAAAAGCAAATTGACAAGCTGGAACGTATGCAGAGGAGATTGACCAGGATCATCAAGGGCTGGCAACCAAGTCTTGTGGAGAATGGCTGAGGGAGTTGGAGATGTTTAGTCTGGAAAAGAGGAGACTGGGAGGAGATATTAGAGCCATTTTCAGATATCTGAAGGGCTGTCACATGGAAGATGGAACAAGCTTGTTTTCTCCTGCTCCTAAGGCTAGGGCTGAACCAATGGATTCAAATGCAAGAAAGGAGATTTCAACTAAACATTAGGAAGACGTTGCTGATACTATGCACCGTTTGAAAGGGGAGCGAACTACCTCAAAAGGGGGTGGACTCTCCTTTCTTGGAAAATTTTAAGCAGAGGTTCAATAGCTATTTGGGATTCTTCAGCTATGATTCCTACGATGACCCTTGGGGTCCCTTCCAAGTCTACAATTGTGTGATTCTGTACCGATGAGGAATGAGCAGGTGGGCAGGAGAAGGAAATCACTACTGTAATACTTCTGGGAACTTGTAAAAGAAACTTGGGAATGCTAAGGCACTACTTGGCTTGACTTGGAAAAGGTTTGCCCATAGGTCGTTGTACAGCGGAGGATTGAATGGAGACATGGATTTGCTTGAGGGAAGGGGGATGACCACTGCTTGCTTCTCTCCATTGTGAAAATTGTCCTTAGTTTAGTGGGCTGTAGCTTGCAGGTCCAACTGAAGTTCTTCTCTGACACAACCAAGGGCTCGGTTTGACTTGCTGGTTATCAACAATGCTTTCCTTTTTCTCTTCCCAGTGTCCCCAGGAAAGATCATGGATGAAAAGATGTCCTACAAGGAGTTTCTGGACCGCAATGATTCGTGGACAATGGACGACAGGGCCCATTGCTTTGATCCACAGCCAGCATTTAAGCCCATGGATGTAACAGGTAAGAAGTAGCTGCAGCTTCACTGAGAACGGAAGCACAGAAGCCTGCATTTTTATTGAAATCCCCCTGAAATTTCAAACCTGAACACCATTCCAGGAACAATGCCTGCTTCTAGAAGTCTATGTTAGATAAGTGTCCCCCGCCCCCTTTAGGACTTGCTTGCCTGAAGGAGTTACCTTCCCCATCCATCTCACCAACCCTCTTCATCAGAGTCTGTCCGGGTCCTCTTCTTCATTGCCTAAACAAGGGGTAGCCAATGTGGTGACCTTCAGATGTCATTGGACTAGAGCTCCCATCATCCCTCTTCTTTAGCCATGCTGACTGGGGCTGATGGGAAGTGGATTCCAATGACATTTAGAGGCACCGCATGGACTATCCTTGGCCTGCTGGTGGGTTTGTCAGTGGTGGCTTCCATGTGGTCGGAACATTCCAAAGGTTGACTATCTGCTGTAGGAGAGAAACGGAAAAAAATACTTCAACCATGATTCCACAGAGGCTCACGCACAGACAGCCAATATTTTCCCCACTACCACAGCACACTTGGTGCTGAGTGCCTTAACTGAGATTCCTACATTGCAGGGGGTTGGACTAGGTAACTGTTGAGGGTCCCTTCCAATCTACAATTCTATGATTCTATGACTTTTTTCAGTGCACACTCCACCGTGACTCAAAGATCTGTTTCTTTGGGTGTAGTCACAACCAGCTTAGACCCCGTGAACATACATGTGGAGCTAGGTACGTGAGACGAGCCTGCCAGAACAGGTCAGTGGCCCATCGAGTCCAGTATCGTCTTTCTCACAGTGGCCAAACAGCTGCATATGGGAAGCCTGTAAGCGGGAGCCAGACATCAGAGCACTCTCTCCTCCTGTGGTTTCCAAAAACTGATATTCAGAGGAATGATGGCTCTCACAGCTGAGGTCAAACACAGCTGCCATCATTGGTAGCTGTTGATCCTCCATGAATTTGTCTAATCCAGCCTTTCTCAACCTGTGGGTCCCCAGATGTTGTTGAACTCCAACTCCAACCACCCCCAGCTAGCAAGGCCAGAGCTCAGGGATGATGGGAGTTGTAGTCCAACAACATCTGGGGACCCACAGGTTGAGGGAGTTCCACTGATTAACCATGTACTGTGCTTTATATTGCAGTCCTGAGCATTCACTTCCAACATCTTCTCCCCAAAGAACCCCTACAATGTTCTGAAAATAGATTAATGTTGATTCCTCTGTCCGTCAGCCCCTTTCTCTTGCCACTTGCATCCAACCAAGTTCTAAAAGCTGGCATGCAGAAAAGCTCACCCCAGTAACGTTCCGATCCCATCTGCTGTCCTGGCTCTTTAAATGTTTTCAGCTGCCAGCACCCCAGGCTGCAGGGACAGGGAACAGACCCTCCATCCCGGGAACAGACCCTCCCTCCCATTCCCCAAGGCTGAGACTTCCTCCGTGGTGGGAATGTATGTGTAAGGACCCTAAAATGGAAACACCATTCCCACGTGCTAGCTATGGACAAGCAGAGATGGAAAAGTGGGCGTGCTGCTGGGTCAAATGTGCAAAACAGGTCAGCGGAGAGGCATACTTTGCTCAGTTGTCCGTCACCCTTAGGCAGTGGCATGGGGCTCCCTTCTCATACCTCTGCTCAGTAAGCTTAATTCCATTAATAAGTCACCTGGAGCAGCGTAGCTGTCATGGATAGTAAAGCTTCCTTGTCTGCTGCAGGAGCATTTGCATGATTTAGCTCTGTGTGCGGCGCTTAATGCCACAGTGATAATTCGTGTGTTCTGGAGCATGAAACAATTGGTCTGGTTGTTCTCTGCCGCTCCCCACCAACCCGATATTCCAGGCTGACGGGGCTCCCCCTGCACGGAAGCACTTCACGTCTTCTTTGTGCGGCTGCCTGCATGAGCAGGGACTCTCTGGACTCCTCAAATCCTTCAAAATTCAATTTCACACAGCGGTTGACTTGGAATGGCTCATGGGCGCTGGCCTACAAGGCTGGGACAGAGAGATTAGTGCGGAGGGCATACAAATTGCATCAGTTAAACTGATTTATCCCCTATCTCAGCCGTTTTTAAAGCTGCCTCAAATAACCCACCAATCCTGAAAAACGGGGAAATGAGGGGGCCCGTTTGCAAAACCCTAGAATATATTGCAATGAGGGCTCAGTAGCAGTTATTCTGACATGTGAAAAGAGGCTTTTGGGTAGAAGTTGATAGCTGATGTGCAAGAATATGCTCTTCTGTAGCCTACACAGTCTGACTTTTGGGTGTGATTCAGTATCGCTGGCTGTGGGAGCTCGGAGATTTTATATTTACACACAGAATTATATTCTGATAGACATCTGGTTGGCCACTGGGAGAACACGATCCTAGATTTGATGGGTCTTTGGCTTGAGCCAGCAGGGATCTACCCACCCACCCATTCCTGCATCAGACAGCATACCACACAAACTTATTATGGATCCCCCTTTAGAATTTGGATAATCACTAAAAGAATATGTATGTTACTGTGATTGATAAAGCAGAGGGCTTTTTTTTTGCTCATGTGGCACAACATATAGGCTTCTGTCTTCATCAACTGCTCTGGTAGAAATGAAACGATGCTGTCTTATTTCTATTCATCTTCCTTTCTTTTTTTCCTGGCTGCCACCTTGGAAACACCATCACTTCTTTTTTATCAGAGCAGCTGATGAAAGCAGAAGCCTAAATGTTTTGCCACATAAATAAAAAAAACCTTTTGTTCATCACAGTAACGTATACATATGGGAAAGCGTATGAACCCACTTAAATAAACCTAACAACCTCTAAGTGAGTAGGCTTGCTGAAATTTCATAATGTTTTTTAGCAAATGCGGAATTTGGCCTTGCTGGTATTTGAAGACACCGTTGGGACTGTTGTCACAGTGGATGTTTTTGGAATAATACTCCGACGTGTTTACATGTTGAAGGTGCTTATTAAGCACTTCAGGAGCATGGAACACCTAGCAGGATCAGTGAGGCTCTTGGCGTACTTTCAATTCATTTGCCAACGCAGCACTCATGGGAGCGCATGTACTCATAGGGTCCTCTCTCCTAGCTGAAATCAGGCTTGAAAGAAGAATACTGTTGTAGACAATAGAGCAGGCATTTTGTGTTCATGTCTGTGGGGTGTGTGTTTGGTGCCCAGGACAGTTTCTCTGGTTTGCAAATGGGACACCATTTGGCAAACTCCAGACCAGGGCTAGGCATCCTAAGGCCTGGGGGCTGGATGTGGCCCATTCGCCTTCTCAGTCCGGCCCGTGGGCGGTCCGGAAATCAGTGTGTTTTTACATGAGTAGAATGTGTGCTTTTATTTAAAATGCATCTCTGGGTTATTTGTGGGGCATAAGAATTCGCTCCCTCCCCCCCCCAAAAAAAATATAGTCCAGCCCACCACATGGTCTGAGGGACGGTGGACCATCCCATGGCTGAAAAAGGTTTCTGACCCCTGCTCTAGACCACCTAGTCCAAAGAACAGAAGAGTTATCCCAGGCTTCCTCAACCTCAGCCCTCCAGATGTTTTTGAGACTACAATTCCCATCATCCCTGACCACTGGTCCCGCTAGCTAGGGATCATGGGAGTTGTAGGCCAGAAACATCTGGAGGGCCAAAGTTGAGGAAGCCTGAGTTATCCCCTTCTAGTGGAGAAGACTCATAGTTCCCTTGCCTCAATAAACACTGTGAAGGGATCCAAGCGTTGGCAAGGCTTGAAGTTAAAACCCTCCCCAGAATTTCTCATGTAGGTAGATAGAGCACCACAGGATGACCTTTTGAGTTGTGAGTGTCAAATCATAAAACCATAGAGTTGGAAGGGATCCCGAGGATCATCCATGCAATGCAGAAATATGCAACTGTCCCGTACGGGGATTGAACCTGCAACCTTGGCATTATCAGCACCATGCTCTAACCAACTGAGCCATCCATGCACTAAAACCAATTGATTAAAGAGCTGGCGCTGAAGGAGAGCGGAATGGACGAATTAGCATTGATGTGGCTTCCTTTTGCACATGCAAGCCATGACTGCCCCAGGGACAGGGACAGGGAAGGATAAGGCTGGATCATGCTTGAAGCCTCTCGTCCAACATCCCCACCTGCCTTAGTTCTGCAGTATCTCAATGTTGGTCTGGGAAAACCTACATCTTTGTTTCCAGTGAAACGTGGAAGGCTCTCTTTGCCCTTCCTCTCTTAGAAGCTTGGCTTCCGCTTCCTGTAATGCCGCCCAGCTGCTAGGTAGAGGCTCATTTTGGAAAAGCCGCTTTGCCTGCAAAGAGGTCACCCAGGCTCCTCTCTTGCTTGGCTGCCTCTGTCCAGTCAAGGGTGTAATAGGATTCCTGGCGCAAGCTAACAAGATGGATTGTAGGTGGTCGCTGGGTTTGAGAACTGTCTGGAAGTGGCAGACCGTCAGGATCATCTGACACACATGCAAACCTGTCCCTTCTGCACATAGGCTTTGGACTTGTTGTGTCTGAGCAGGTAGCCATCTATTGAAAGTACATTTTCACTTCTAGTAAGATGCCTCAACAATTTGAGCGGGTACACCTGAGGCATTTATATATATATATTTATATATATATATATTTATATATATATATATATACACACACACACATACATATATATATATACACACATACAGTGGTACCTCGGGTTAAGTACTTAATTTGTTCCAGAGATCCATTCTTAACCTGAAACTGTTCTTAACCTGAAGCACCACTTTAGCTAATGGGGCCTCCTGCTGCCGCCGCGCCGCTGGAGCACGATTTTTGTTCTCATCCTGAAGCAAAGTTCCTAACCTGAGGTACTATTTCTGGGTTAACTGCACAGAGATGCATTTTATTTCTTTCCTCATGTCAAGAGACCCTGGTTAGGGTTCAAAACGTTCACTAAAACCATGATTTAGGTTGTCTGCCTCTCAATCCTGCCCTGAAGTGGGTGTCTGGGGTGGGTATTGATGAGTCTTGCTTATCATCATCCAAGTAGAGGCAGGAAACGGGTTTGACTGTGGTTTGCCCTGTGCCAATGTGATAATTGTAGTCCAGCAACATTTCGAGTGCCTCACGTTACCCATCCCTGGTGCAAAGTTTAGTGACAGTAACATCTTAAAGCTATACCTGGAACGAAGTTAGCTCGGTTGAGGATCCCACAGCAGTGAGCCCAGAATTCGACATCTGCTAACCTTTGCAGAGCACACTTCTGGTTCCCTTGATAGACGTAGAATCATAGAATCATAAAGTTGGAAGGGACCATGAGGGTCATCTAGTCCAACCCTGTGCAATTCAGGAATCTTTTGCCCAATGTGGGGATTGAACCCCTGACCCTGAGATTAAGAGCCTCATGCTCTGTCAACTGAGCTACTTGTCTGGCTGTGGCTCGTCATTAAAAAGTGCTGTGCTTCCACACAGAACTGAAGCTCAAGCTCTGTCTCCTTTTTGACGGCTGAGTGGCCAAAATTTCACTATAGCAAGTCCTTTAGACACACATTTTTTCCCTAGGGTTGGGTTTTTTTGGTGGGGTGGGGGGAGAAGGATATTCATCTTCCTAAGCCCTCCTTCCCCTTGGACTCTGTTCTCAGTAGGTAGCCTGTAAGCTAGATGAGGCTCAGCTAGCCTCAGCTCCTTTGCACCCCGTTGCCATGGCCCCCTGTACCCCTCTCTCGCCGATTGCCACGTCTGTTGCACAACAGGCAGGGCTGGCACTGCAGGTGGCAGGGGCATGGGGGTGTCCTGGGCTGCTGAGTCAAGATGGAAGCTGTCCTGAACTGTGCCACGGCTCGAGACCCCGGAGAAAGACTCCAACTATCTGCTGATTGTCCCATAGAGCCTTTTAAGATGCACCGCGAAGACGTCCTGTCTGACCTTCTGCTGCTTCCTCAGGAAATGACGAATGTGCCGCCTTTCGGGGAGTATTTTGGAGCTTCGCAAGAAGTCCATGGTACAATTCTCTCCGCCGCGCTTGCCGGTTGCGTAACTCTCTCCCCGCTTCAAGTGCCACTAAGGAATTCTTCTGCATGGCTGACATCTTTCTTCTTCTTCCTCCTCCTCCAGTGTGCTTTGAAACTCGTGTTAATTATGGAGAGCACTGAGGGACATAATCTGCTTTCTCAGTAGACTTCTAATCTGCCAGTGGGTCTTGAAAAATCTCCATGCTTGCAATCAGGCCATCGGTCGTGAGGCTGGGCTCCTTCATGCCTCCCTTAGATCTTTTTTTTTTAAATCATAGACTGTCATTTTGGTGTTTGGAGGAAAGCTTGGAAGTGTGAAGAAGACCACGTTGATTTGAAACCTTTAATTCCCGGGCAAAGTGTCCCATTATCCAGAGTGGTGGTGAGGGAATTGAATACCCACCACTTCACCAACCTTTTGCTCCTGTTGATCCGCCAGTCTCCCAGCCCTCCTTTCTCCCTGTGGCTGGTGGAAACAAAAAAATCCCAATCCTTTGTAGCCAGAATTGAATTACATGAGAGGTGCAACATTTGGGGCTCCTCCTGCTTCTCTGGGAAATTGTTTAACCTGTCCTCCTCCCTCACTTTCTGCTTCCCTCCCCTCTGCTTGCTCTGACCCCCAGTAGAGTATATCCAAGTCCAAAGGCCAATCTGCATTGATATTACGGTAGAGCCCTGGTGAACATTGGCCTAAGACTGGTGGGCAGGCCGCCTCTGAAGTCTGCACCACAAGGCTAAGACGAAGCCTAGGCACTCTGCAAGGCACTATTGGGTGTGATGGGGCCTTGTTGCTACCTCCCCACTTTATTAATCCTCTTTCACCCCCTCTGCTTCTTCCAGTGGCTGCCATTGCCACACCCACCTGTCTCATGATGCTCTGCTCGTTCAGTTTTGCAAGGCTTAGGACTGGGACGTCAGGTGGTCCCTTGCTGGTTAGCTGCAGGCGACCACAGCAGGACCAGAGGCTTTGTAAACTGGAGCTGGCAAGCAGTTACCAGCCAGCTGCTGTGATTGTGCTGCCACCAAGTCTCTCCACCTCTGGTTTTAGAGAACCCCCTGGATGCTAGCTGGGGATGATGGGGTCCAAATCATTTTGGGACCCAAGGTTTAGGGAATCTATTTAAAAGACACTTCGTAGTTTTCCTTCCTTCCTCCTGCTGTCACAAAACACCAGGAAAGTAATAAGCTCAAGCTTAAGACTTGGGAGTGCTGGTAGCAGCAAGGGGAAATGAACATTTTCTTCCTCATCTGGAAGTGTGTTTTTCTCAGTGCAAAATGCTACCCGGAAAGGAAATCCTGACTCAATTAGCTGCCGGGGCTTCATTTCCGGCAAGGTTTGTATTGGTTTGTTAGTTGATGGAAACACATTGCATCCCACTTGAGAGACCGAATCAGCCTCAGCTTGGTTCAGTCTAAAGCGTGAATGCCCCCTCCCACATAGTGGATGGCAGGGGATATGTGGTAGCTGGTGGTGCAAAAAACCTGCCTTGTTTTTTACAGCACCTTACGGAATTGCAGGGGCACCTGAGCAGCCCCCTCTGGGACCCCAACACCCTCCTGCAAACATTTTTGACCCCATGGCCTTCCTCGATTCCGGGGCAGAGTCTCTGCTGAACCAGAACGAAGCAGGTGAGCCCATGCTGATCTGTTGCCTCTGCCAAGAACACCAGAAGTCCTGGGGGGCGGGGAGGAGGCAACCAGCAGCTAGTAACCTAGGGTGTGAGGCGAGTATGCATGGGTCTGCAAGCTGCATTTTAGGAAGAAGAGAAAAACAGGAGAAAATCTGCACTCAAGGGCTAATACGTGGCTGCCAAGGATGTTGTGGAGATGAGATCCCTACTTTTCCTCTGTCTGAGAGAAAAAAGAGGACATGGAGAATCAAAGCAAGACGGCACCCAGGTCTGCAGTAGGATTTGAGGCTGCCAGTTGTGTAGCTGACCTCTGTGGGTGTTCCAGGGGAGCCCCGGTGCGAATTGGAGCAATCCTGAGTCAGCCCCAGCTGCTCAGCAAACACCACCTAGAAGACCTGCTGGGGGTCCTCTAACTCCACCTCTTTTCCCGCGAAACAAAAAACCTGGGGTGGTTTGACTTGGGGGGTCTGCAAAGGTAACCTGTCGTGAAGCCACCTTTTGGGTGGGCTTTCACGAAAGCCTGTGTATCTGCTCATTGTTTCCCGTAGCGCCTGCAGGAGAGACGGGACTTCCTGAAGATTTCTGGTTGGGACCTCAGCACTTAGCAGAGGGACAAGGAACACCTTTCTTTGAGCCGCCAGGTAAAAAAAGGCAGAAGCATCTCCAGAGAGGAGGTGCGTGTTCTTTTGTGGCTCTTCAGTCAGGCATTGGCATGGACCCACCTGCTGTTTCCAAACAACACCTTGATTCTCAGAGAGGAAGGCGGAGTTTTGGTGGCGCAAAGTGGGGAAAGAGTAGCAAAACATCACGAGACGGTTCCCAGAATCCTTTGCTTCCCAGCTTTTGGGGTTCTGCCATTCCCACCCCCCTCCAGGTCCTGCTTCCTCACCCCTGTCTTCATGCATCCTGGCTGAAGCTAGAGGCAGAGAGAGATGCATGACCTACCCAGTCTGGTGGCCCCCAACTCCCTTCCCCTTCTTGTTCCACAGGTGGAAGGAGGTAAGGTCCTCTTGAAAGGGTGATGAGCAGGAGGGAGAGATTGAACAGAGAGAATCTGGTGAAGAAAGCTTTTACCTGGGGAGGGGGGTGGGTCTGTGGTATCTACGCTTGCCCCATTAGCCCTTTGAATGACCTTTATCCCCCCTACCCCAGTTCAAGGCTTTCTCTCTCTCAATTACATGCTATATGGCTGCTGCCTATTTGCTGTCGTGTCACGCAGAGCAATTGCCCAAAAGCCATTCAGACTGGCTGGTGGCTCCAGCTCAGTTTCCGTGCGAATAGCTTATAGCCACCCACCCACCCACCCTCTCTTTGTGCCCAGCACCCGGCAAGATCCTGACGAACTTTCCAGGATGCTCCGACACAGGTCTGGTAGACGTCACAGAGCCCAATCGACCAGAGTCAAAGCAGTCCGCGCCAGCAGGTGAGAAGGAAGAGCTCCGTGGAAAGCTGGCTTGCGTTTGAGATCTGGATACTACCCTTGCTGGATGATTGCTTGCAGCGATAGGCTCCAGTGCATCATTGCCAGAGCTGTTTCATGGCAGTGTGGGGTGGATAGGCTGAGTGAGTTGGGGACAGGACTGCCCCACCCCAAAGTGACCTTTCTGGTGTCCTGTTCACCCCAAGCATCCTGCAAACCAAGCAGAGGAAAAACATGGGTTGTGGATCTTGCCCCCTGGGGCTATGGGGTTTCTTGGGCAAGGGGTGTCCGGCTTTCTTCCCCAACTCATGACATTTGGGATGATTTATAATTGAACTTCCCAGTCTGGGGACGAGGCAGATTATAAATAAATATAATTATTATCATGTAATTTATTTGTACTCCTGACTTCTGCATAGTGGGGCAACCGGTTAACAATTTGGCTCTGAACTTGCTCCGAACTCACCCTGCCATCCCAAAGGCAGCAAAGATGACCCCCCTTTCTTTCTCGGCCGTTTGCTTTGTTCTGTTTCCAAATGGTGGCGTCGGCAGCAGGAGGAACACGCACCTTTAAATCTTCTGCTTAAGTCGTTTCTTCCCTTTTCTTTTCCAGCTTCTCCTGCAGTTGGAGGTCACGGGCCTGCCCCTGCAGTGGAAGAGCTGATGGGGTTTGAACCATCATTTGACCAGAAATCTCTTCCTCTCAAAGAATCCCTGGCAGGTGAGCTTGCCCTCGAGACTTCGTAGTGTGTGTTTGTTTCTTGGCTTGCTTGCAATGCTTGAAAAGGAGGCGGGTTCTGGGTTTGCACAGGAAACAGTCTTCAGTCAAGTGCCAATTGGTCCCACAAGCAGGAACCCACAAGAAATGGGTCTGGGTATAGACTTCTCCCCCTGCCCCCTTCGCCCCCAAACCTTTACTCCCTCCTTCTCTGTCTCACACCGTCATCTCCATCAATGGCCCTCCTGACGCTTGCATCCTGTCCTGCTTTGCTCTTCCATGACCTCGTTCTCTGCTGGAGCTCCTACAGTTGGAACGGTGGCACCAGATTTCAGTATTCCATCATGCTAGAGTTCCAGATAAAGCTGCCATTTAGAGTCCTCTCTAGAGCAGGCTTCCCCCAGCATATTTTGATTACCGTCCCGCCGTTACCCCGAGGTCCCAGGGAGGGTCACAGCAATTGAAAATACGCTGCAAACAGTTCAAACCAAATCACAACCACAAGAATAGGTTGGGTCCTAAAATGTAAATCTAGTAAGAACATAAGAAGAGCCCTCCTGGATCATATTCTGCGAGATCACATTCATCCGGTGCTATACCAGCTGCACTGGCTCCCGGTGGAGTACAGGATCAGGTTTAAGGTGCTGGTTTTGACCTTCAAAGCCCTATACAGCCTAGGACCCTCGTACCTACGGGACCGCCTCTCCTGGTATGCCCCACAGAGGAACTTATGGTCTTCAAATAAAAACATCTTGAAGGTCCCAGGCCACAGAGAGGTTAGGCTGGCCTCAACCAGAGCCAGGGCTTTCTCGGCTGCGGCTCCAATCTGGTGGAACGCTCTGTCACAAGAGACTGGGGCCCTGCACGACTTGACATCTTTCCGCAGGGCCTGCAAGACAGAGCTGTTCCACCAGGCCTTTGGCCAGGGCGCAGCCTGACTCCCTCCTTTGGCAATCTTTACAAAACTTTAGTTTATGGTTGCCATCAATTTTGATTTTAATTAATTTTTATAATGTTTTTATAATGTTACACTATTTTAGTGTTGTTAGCCGCCCTGAGCCCGGCTTCGGCTGGGGAGGGCAGGATATAAATAAAATTTATTATTATTATTATTATTATTATTATTAGGTTGGGCACAGATCAGCAACAACTCACAAGGTGTCAGTGAAGCTAACTCTTTATCCAAAAAAATAAAAGCTCAGGCCTAGTCAGCACAGCAAGTCTTCCTCTTTCCCCACTGAGGCAGTTGCGAGGATTGAAGGTCTTCCTTCCCACTGCTCCCTGAGTCTCCCATCCCCCGGGTCCTTCCCAAGCGACCTGAGGCTCTTTCATCTTGTCTGTCTTTGCTTCGCTCTCTCCATGCCTCTTATGGTTCTGGGAGACCAAGGGAGAGGGGAGCTGGTTGCAGCAGGAGAAGGGAGGCTTCCTCACCAGCCTACCTCATCTCTGCCTTTTAGCTTCCCTGCTCTCCAGCTTCCGCTTCTGCCTCTAGAGTCTGGACTTCTCTCTGCCACAGCCTCTCCCTGCTCACTAAACCCTGTTACCTTTCAGCTTCCAACACCACCTCCTCCCTCTGGCCACTCCTAGTCATGCCCCAGGCTCTGAACCTTCTTACCTTGGGGGTTCCCCAGCTGGTACCACCTGCTATTCCTCTGCGTCCAGCCAGTCCATGGCAGCCAATGGCCCATCTAGACCAGTGCCCTGTTCTCACAGCGGCCAACCAGGTGTCCCAATGGGAATCTGAGCAGAAGCAGAATCGGAGCACAAGAGCTCTGTCTCCTGTGGTTTCCAGTAACTGGTATCCAGAAGCATTGCAGCCTCCAGCTGTGGAGGCAAAGAGCACAGCCGTTCTTGTCATGATCTCATGTGTCAAATGCCAGGGTGAAGAAGTGTGTCTTCAGCTGTCAGGGAACTGCCCTCTGAGCAAGAAACAGAGGCAGAGCTACCCAGCGATGCCGGAGAGGGGATGAGCAGGGGGGGAGGATTTCAGCGTAACACTCATAGAGCAGAGAGGGAGATGGAGGAGTTGGTGACAGGGCTCCGAGACCCTTCCCCCGAAACTAGTGGAGAGAGCGCTGGGACGCCCCTGCCTTCCCCTTACTTGCGCAGACGCGTTCCGCGCAGAGAACATAGGCGGAGACTCGGGGTCAAACAGCTTCTATGCTGGAAGAGATTCAAGAGACGCCCACTCTCGGATTCTGTAAGTGACTCACAGGTCACGGAGGGCGAGCTCCAACCCTAAGCATGGTTGGGGCAAGCAAAATAACTGAACTGAAGTAAGGTTACGCACAAGTAACCCCTCACACCCTTTACATCAGCATAGGACGAAGACCATACCTCTGTGGGTAAGACATTCCCCACCCTAAGGTCTGCCCCGCTCCGCACACTTCTGAGGGTGCTGGAACCACAAAGAGGAGTCCCTTTGCCGATCTTGACACCTGAGAGGTTCTTTAGGGATGGGAGGGGGCTGTTTCAGGTATTTGGGGCCTAAGTAATTTAGGCCTTTAACCGTAAAAACATAAGAAGAGCCTGCTGGATCAGGCCAGTGGCCCAACAGACTGGAAACCAGCAAGCAGGATTCGAGCACAAGAGCAACTCTTCATTTTGGACCAGTTAAAGTTGTCTTCAAGGGCAGCCCCAGGTGTTGCATTGCGCAGTAATCTAGCGCGGAAGTCCCCAGCTCATGGAGCGCAGTGGCCAAATCAGAATTGTAGAGCTGGAAGGGACCCCAAGGGCCATCTCGTTTTTCTCTTGTGAATCGCCCTGGGATTTTTTGATGGAGGGCAGCCTATAAATATAGTGAATGAAATAAAAATCTAGTCCTGCCCCTTGCAATGCAGTCCTTCCTGTCCGAAAGCCGATGAATTGGACAGAGCTAGAAAAAGGCCGCGGGTGGCGCTGTGGGTAAAACCTCAGCGCCTAGGACTTGCCGATCGTATGGTCGGCGGTTCGAATCCCCGCGGCGGGGTGCGGTCCCGTCGTTCGGTCCCAGCGCCTGCCAACCTAGCAGTTCGAAAGCACCTCCGGGTGCAAGTAGATAAATAGGGACCGCTTAGCAGCGGGAAGGTAAACGGCGTTCCGTGTGCTGCGCTGGCTCGCCAGATGCAGCTTGTCAGGCTGGCCACGTGACCCGGAAGTGTCTGCGGACAGCGCTGGCTCCCGGCTTATAGAGTGAGATGAGCGCACAACCCTAGAGCCTGGCAAGACTGGCCCGTACGGGCAAGGGTACCTTTACCTTTAGAAAAAGGCACTCCAACCACTAAGGCCACCTTAGCCAAATGTGACAAATACAGGAGCACCCGCAAGCTACAGACCTGCTCCTTCCAAGGTAGTGCAGCACTGCGCAGTACAGGTTGTCTCCCCACATCCTGGGCGGAAGCTCACGGGCAGGGCAGGAATGGGATGGTCACTGTCCATCTGTCCCCAGCGCCCGCCATCCGGCCACCTGCTTCTTTTGGAGATGTGTTGGTTGAGGACAGACGAGTGGACTGGTATCACTGATCCTAGAGGGGACTCATTGGGTGGCGTAGATGAAAAAAGGCACCTCTTCCTTCTTTTGCTATGCATAGGCTCTCCAGAAGCGACGAAGGAGCAGAAAGCGAAGGCCGCAGACGCTACAGCTCCAGGTACTGGCGGTTTCCCTGTGCTGGGGAAACAGGAGGAGAGCTGGCCTTCCCCCACCCAGCACAAGGAGAAGGAAGAGACCAGCCAGTCCCAGAAGGCAGAGGAGCTGGCAAGGAAGACTCCTCCCAGCCAGAAAGTGGACGACAGCCAGCCTTTCTTCAGCCAATGGGGAGAGGAGAAGGAGGCAAGCGCAGCAACCAAGCCTCCCGCCCAGAAAACGGAGGAAACCAAGCCCCCTCTCATTTTGCCCATGGAGGAAAAGGAGAGGCAGCCCCCAAGCCCGAAAGTCGAAGAGCCAAAGGCTCCTCCTGCCCAACACACAGAGAAGGTCAGCCAGGGCCTGAATGTGCAGGAGGGGGCGAGTAAAGCTGCTCCAGCCCCCAAAGCAGAAGAGCCCAAAGCTTCTCCCAGCCAGCACTTAGAGAAGAAAGCGGAAGAGAGCAAGATCTCTCCCAGCCAGCCCGCTGCGAGCCAAGAAGGGCCTAAGACGCCTTCTTCGCCCCTCCAGCCTTGGGAGACCTTCCCTGCTCTGGAGAAGCTTGGGGAAAAGGACAAACAGCCTCCCAGCAAGCCTGCCGAGAAGCCGGAGGAGAACAAGCAGCCGCTGTCGGTTCCACCTGTGGCGCCTCATCCGGAGCCTGCAGGTAAGGAAAGATGTGGGGGAAAGACGTCACTTCCTAGGGGGAAAGCTGCTTTCCTTCCTTCTGCCAGCGCCAATGGAAGCCACACCCTCCTCGTATCAGGAGATTGAGCCTGCTTCTCTCATAGTGGGGAGGCAGCAGCAGGGAGGCCCACCAGCGGTGCCCCCACAAGTACAATAGAGGTGGGGCCTGAGCTGGCGATTGGGGTGTTTGGAAGAAACAGGGTGGGTGGATGGACAGCTGCACATTGGGGATATTGGCAGGCAGAGCTCTTGAAACGGGCAATACATTGGTACCTCTGGTTACGTACTTAATTCGTTCCGGAGGGCCATTCTTAACCTGAAACTGTTCTTAACCTGAAGCACCTAATGGGGCCTCCTGCTGCTGCTGTGCTGCCACCGCACAATTTCTGTTCTCATCCTGAAGCAAAGTTCTTAACCCGAGGTACTATTTCTGGGTTAGCGGAGTCTGTAACCTGAAGCGTATGTAACCTGAAGCCTATGTAACCCGAGGTACCACTGTACTGTCCTGATGGCTGCATTTGGCCAGGCCAATGGACTACATCGCTCAGCCCAAGATCATGGTGAGGCTGGCGTATTTATCTGTCCTCTGCAGTCTTGGGCAGCTGGTTTTGACTTGTTAGCTAGCGAATGTGTTTGCGGTCATGGGAGCAAGCTGGTGGGGGCAGAGGTGGTGATTCTCATAGAATCATTGAATGGTAGGTTTGGCTCCCCCAGGCGTCAACTGCTCCAACCCCCTGCAAAGCAGGTGTCACAGCTAAAGAATCCCTGGCATACGGTCGCCTAACCTCTGTCTGAAAACCTCCAGCGAAGGAGAGCCGACCACCTTCCGATGAAGTCTTTTCCACTGTCAAACGGCTCATACAGTCAGAAAGTTATTCCTAAAGTTTAGCTGAAGTCTGTCTCCTTTTGTGTCATTTGAATCCAATTGGCTTCGGTCCTCCCCTCTGGAGCAGTAGAAATCAAGCTTGCTCCACCTTTCATGCGGCAGCCGTTTAGATAGTTGGAGATGGCTATCCTGTCTTGAATACTCATTTGTTTCTTATTTATTTATTTTATATTCTTTATTGAGAAACAAAAGGTATAAAATTACAAGTGCACAGAATAAGATAAGACACACAGAAGAAGAAGAAACAAGAAAGTGTACCCATGTAGTAAGCAAAACAGAACAACAAGAAAGATATTGTGTACCATTACAAAAGGGGGGGGGATAGTTGTTTTCCTTAACCAAGCAAACTAATACAATATTTATAAAATAATGAATTCCAGATATTGTTCATTTTGTCCATGGCAAGTCTATGATTGTACAGTGGTGCCCCGCAAGACGAAAAACCCGCTAGACGAAAGGGTTTTCCGTTTTTCGATGCGCTTCGCAAGACGAATTTCCCTATGGGCTTGCTTTGCAAGACGAAAACGTCTTGCGAGTCTTGCGGTTTTTTCCGCTTTTCCCCCTTTTTCTAACCCACTAAGCCGCTAATAGCCTTTAAGCCACTAAGCCTTTAATATCCGCTAAACCGCTAAGAGCGCTAAGCCGCTAATAGGGTTGCTTCGCAAGACGAAAAAACCGCTAGACGAAGAGACTCGCGGAACGGATTATTTTCATCTTGCGAGGCACCACTGTACACAACTATCCTAGCACCTGCCAGTCTTGTCTTCTTCCTTTAGAAAAAGAAGAACACTGATGTTTTTATGCTTTTATTTCTAGCAGAGTCGAAAGAACCGGTACCTCCGGGAGAGTCCAAAGCAGACGCTAAGGAGCCCTTGGCTGCTGTGGTGGAAGTGGCCAAGCCAAAGGAAGCACCTGAAGCTCGCCCTGACCATCCTGCGGAGCTGCCCCAGGGAAAGGCCGCCCTGGAACCTGCAGGTAGGCAGTGGTAGTGGCAACAGAGGAGCAGCTGAGCTGCATCTCCCGTTCTTGTTTTCCGTCTCCACCATACTCTTACCTTTCTCTCTGTGTTGCAAATTGCCTATCCCTTTGCAGCCAAAGAGGCAAACCTCTTCCTTCTCCTGTGTGGTTAGGAAACGGCCTCAGCTTTATTTCTTGTTTCTTATTTCTACTTGCTCCCCAGTCCCAAAACTGGGAATCTCTGCCCCCCCTTCCACCCCCATACTGGGAGCCAGATTAAATACAGGCAACTCTCCCCCATGGCTGAATCTTCTATGCAACATTGTCCCCTTCTGGTTACCATATAGGTTTCATTTCCGATCTGACATTTAGGAGAACCATTTTGGCCACAGACCTCATAACAATGCTGGTCTGTTGTTTTTTGGGGTGTGGGGTTTTTTTGGCCTGTCCTAAATCTTTTCCCTTAAAGTGTGCACTCCCACTTCCCATCTGGGGGTGATCTGGGGTCCCAGCAGTGCAAAGTTGGCTTTGCAGTCTCTGCTGTGAGCAAGATAAGCACCCTATGTTCTCCAACCGCAGCAAATGATCTCCTTTCTCCTCACTGAGCTATCCCTGCCTTCTCAATCTAGCCATGTGCCCCCATGCTCTGTCATGCCCCCAGCTTGTCAACAGAGCTTGCTTCCCGCTGGGAGAGTTCCCTGTTTCCAGAGCTCTTGCCTGCATGCACCTGGCCTCTCCCACACCCCAGAAAAAGAGGGAAGGCAGGCCCTAAAATCCACCCTAAAAAGGCCTTATGGGATCTCTAAGCACAAAAGCAATTCTTGCATTGCCCTGTAACGTAGAAGCGATGACTCTTCCAGAGACTTTGTCCATGTTATGACATACGTTTGGCGGAGAGAGAAATGCAAAAAGTAGGGGAGATTGGTACTCCACAACCCCTTATCTTGCTACCACAACTGCACTTAACTAAAGTGGGAGTTAATACTAGCATTGACTGTAGGCACTGGGAGCCTGGCTGAATGCCGCTTTTGGTGAGTAATCCCTCCGGTACTCCAGCAACCTTCCTGTATTCCAGGTGCGCTTCCTGCCCAAGGAAGACACGCTAACAAACCCAGCGACCACCACCGCAGGGTTGGCAGAGCGAAACCTGCCTGGCTGCCTGCGGCAGATGCCCCGGAGGAGCTTCTTGTAGGTCTCCCGGCTGCACCCAGGAGCCACAACCAAGGAGGCGACCCCTTTCCGGTGACAGAGTGCAGTGGCTTTGTCGCTGGGACGTCCCCCCGGAGCAGAGCTCCTTACAAGAAAGCAGCCGGCCAGGCGTTTGAGTTTGCAGAGGGCGCGAGGGAGAGCTGGGACCTGGAAGCTTCCGCGGCACTGAAGAAGAAGAAGAAAAAGCAGAAGCAGAAGAGGGTCCAGCAGCCAAGGGGGGCAGAGATGTGGGAGGACAGCTCCGAAAGGCCGCAAGCTCCCCTGTGTGCTCCTGAACCCCAGAAGCCCGAGGTCCCCTTTACTGAGCCCCGGAAGAGCGCTAAAGAGGTCTCAAGAGTCCCTGTGGACGTCACCGGGAAGGATCCTTCGGTGCTTGAGAGAGAGGGCCAAATTATGGACAGCCTTGCCCCGGTTTCTGTAAAAGGAGAGCTGGCCCTTCCGGCTGATAATGTTGCATTGGATGCAAAATTTGGCCAAGAGATGAGGGATGGCAGCTTGAAATCGCCATCTAAAAGCAGGGAGCCTCCTGAGGAGCAGCTGAAGTGCCGTGTCCAGAAGAATCAGCCAGGAAGCCCCACCTGGCCACAGGCCAGTCCTGTGGAAATGGCACCCTTTGGGAAAAGCAGGGCATTGGAGGAAGGCTCAGCTCACAAGGACTCTGTCCCCATTGTGCCCGCTTTGGAGGCCAAACCTGCGGTGGGCAAGGAAGCTGAAGTCCTGCTTAAGAAACCAGCAGCTTCAGGTGAGAAGGTCGCCCCAGAGGCCCTGGTTCCTTTGCAGGAGGTGCTGGTGGAGGAGCCCAAGAAGGAAGAGAAGGGCAGGCAGGGCAGAAGTCCTGGCGAGGGAGCTGCCAAATCTCCCGCTGAAGCAAAGGCCGTGGAGCCAGCCACGGAAATGAGTTCTCCCGATAAGAGCAAGGAGAAATTCCCTGTTGTGCCAGAATCGAGCCCCCCCAGGGAGTGTTCACCAGGCGATGCACAGGGGAGCAGCCCCGCAAAAAGTGCCACTCTTGATTTTGGTTCGGCCGAAACCCCCTTTTTCTTGGAAAGCAAGTCTGATATGGGCAAGGCCTTCGCTCCCGCCAAGACACCTGGCAGTGCTCAAGCACCTTCCACTGAGATGGCCAAGGGAGCCAGCTCTGGCACACCAGAACAGCCGACTGGGGCACAGGCTAAGAAGAGGGGCAGCGATGGCAGAAGCAAGCGGGTTAAGAATCCTCCAGCGCCGCTGCTGTCCCTCTTGGAAGACCGGGCTGATGTGGGCAAAGCACCGGGGGCGGAGGAAGCTGTGACCCCTCCTGAAAGCAGCATGGCAGCCAGAAGCCCCGAGGCAGCTGGCTTCTCCAGCTCAGCGGACAGCAAAGCAGCTCTTGCCTCTGCGGTGTTGCAAGAGAAACCAAAGAGGAGCAGTGAGGGGAAGAGCAGGAAAGCCATGAAGAGAAGCTCGCTGGGGGCATCGTTTCCTCCAGCGGCGGAGAGCGGCACTGGCCCCTCGCCTGCTGAAGCAAGCAGAGCTGACCAGAGTAAAGAAAAGAACGATTCCAGCAAAGGAGCCGACCTCTTAGCTGCAAGCCAACTGACGGAGGCTTCTGCTGCAGATACGGCAGAGCTCCAAGCTCCTTCTGCAACCTCCTTGAAGGAGAAGATGCAAGGGGCTCCAACCGGCAGAAGCGAATGGGTCGACTTCCCTTCCTCGGCATACCCTTTCATCTTGGAGACACCAGCCAAGGCAGGTCCTCCTGAAGCCAAGGGAGCCACCGTGCCTGGTGAGAGCAAAGGGCCCAGCTTCGCCATTTTGGAGAGCCCCGCTTCAGCCCTGCCAGGGAGCAAGCCCAAAAAGAGGACCAGCGATGGGAGGAGCAAAAAGTCCGGGAAGACTCCGCCAGAGCAGCCGTTTCTGCCGGAGGCGGCATCTGACCTGAGCAAGGCTTCTGAGAAGGCTGACAGTACCACCAAAGAATCAGGCGCTTCTGGCAGGGGTGGCGCCCCTCTGCTTGAACAGCCAGAGAGCAGTGAAGTGCAGGTTCCTGCCGCAAAACCGGTGGGGAAATCTGAAAGAAAGAAGGAGGAGGGGAGTTTGGACACAGCACCGAAGAAGTGTGGCTTTCAGCAGCCGGTTGCTTCTGATCCAAAAACCAGCACTGCAAAGCAGGAACTCTTCACTAAAGACACAGAGAAAGATCAGGAAGCCAGTCTAGATCCTGGAAATAGGGCAGAATTGCCAAAATCCCCCCATCCCTTTACGGAGCCGGCAGTAGAAGAACCGAGGAAAAGGGATGTAGGAGGGCAAAGCCACCAAGTTTGTGTCCAAGCCTTGGAAGCAAAGTCTGAACCTGCCAGGCTAGCTGCTGAACATGGAGAGGTGGCTAAAATGGAGGAGGCTCCATCCCCGAGTAAAGTCCAAGAGAAAGACCGTCCCTTGAAGGAGGCAAGAGATTCAGGGCAAGGTCCTGATGCAAGCAGAACATCCAGAGGATCAGAGGAGGCCAAGAATAGAAAAGACAAGCTGAGTTTGGAATGTCCCTTTCTTTGGGGGGAAGCCAAAGGGGAGCCAGGCATGCTTTTGGGGGACCAAAGAGAAGATGAACAGAAAGAGCCCCCTTCTCCTCGAAACATCAAGGAGGGAAGCGGTGGCGGGTCTGCTCTTGCCAGTAAGCCAGACCCTGCTGCAAAAGCTGCAAAGAGGGGCAACGACAGGAAAAGCAAGGAGGCAGCGAGTGGCCCTGACCAACCCGCCTCGCAAGCAAAGGTGGATCCCACAAACCAAGGGCAGCATCCCAAATTGGCTGGCTTCCTCCAAGGCGTGGAGGAAATGGAGTTTGTAGACGAGAACAGGAACATCAAAAGCCTTCCCCCGGGGCATCAGGTACACTGGGAAGAGAACAAGATGAGCTTGTTCGGCCCCTTTGCTCCCCCCAGTGCTGGTGGTCTTGACGAAGCCCCTTCCAAAAGCCCAGGGCTGGGGTGCCCCTTTCTAGAAGACCCAGGCAAGTTCATGAGCGAGCTGAGCAAGGAGCAGCCTTTTCTTTCCGAAATGCTGAAAGATGCCAGTAAAAGCGACCGGGAGGATCAGCATGAGCCGAAGGAGAACGTGGCCAAGTTGGGAGGCTGCGAGGCCGCGATAGAGGCTTCCCTTTTGCTGAAAGCGGGCGACGAAACCAGGGAGAAAAGGAAGAAAAGCAAGAGACCCCATGCCAAGCAGGAGCTAACAGCAGGAAAGGACAAGGCGTTCAGCTCCGTCCAGGATGAAGATGGAAGGGAAAGCTTGATGGAGAAAAGACAAGGCTCTGGACTTGGCCCCATGGAACTGCCAGCGGAAGAGGTGCCCAAGGAGACTGCCCTGCTGGTTGCTGGGGCAGAAGGAAATGGATCTGTCGGAAAAGAAACCAGCACCCCATCTGGGGAATTGCCACCCCTTTGGGAGAACAAGAGAGAAGCAGCAGCACTCCAGGCACTGACAACCGCCCTTGTTGGTGGCAGCTCAGAGCCAGCTGAAAAAAGCAAAGGAGCTGAACCAAAGACCTCTGAACGTCCGGCTAGTTTAGGAAGTAAGGCAGGGGCAGATAAGGTCCCAGAGGATATCCACAGGGAGGAAGCTGCTTCTGCTCCTAAACCAAAAGACTCATTCAAACCTCTGAAGCTGGATGATGTGAAGGAGCCAGAGATCAGCGTCCCTGCGCAGGCGGCCAGCAAAGAGGAAGAGGCACATCTGCCAAGCCAGGCAGCCCAACCAAAGGGCGCGCAGAGTTCTGGCTCTGAAGCGGGCGAGCTGATCCCGCAGGCGGCGGCTGACGGGGGCGACCAAGGAGCGAGAGCGACGAAGAAAGAGGAGAGGAGAGCCCGAGGCACCGAGCAAATGAAAGGCTACATGAGACCCACAAAGTCGAGAGGGCTTCCTCTCCCACCGCCGCCATCGAGAGTCGCGGCTGTGCAAGAGCAAGGGAGGAGAAGGCCGGCGAAAGCGGACAGCCCAAATCTACAAAGGCAAGAGAAAGGTGTGTCTTTGCAACTGTGGCTCGTCGGCAGCTAATGCATATACTACAGCTTGTGTGTGAGAACTTGCTCTTTGGCATGAGCACCTAACTGTTAATCCTGCGTCCGATGCACCTGGCATGACTTGTGTCTTGGCTGTTCCCGTTAAGAGCCTGTTTTTGACTCTGCTTGCCTCTTTTCACCAGGGTGCTAATGGCCAAGTTTTCGAAGAACTGACAAATGTATAAACCGAGCTCCCAAAGCTTATCTTTATGTGCTTGTTCTTGCTTAAGTATTTTTGTACTCCTCCTCACTAATGTTGAAAAAGCGTTGCGTCGTCTAGCAAAATAGCTTCTTGACACCACGTTGCTTGGAGGTTTCCCCATACCTGAGGTTCAGGTCTTGGTGCATTCATTTCTCAAGTCTCAAAATGCTTGCAGGTTGAAGCCTGATGGGCTATTAGTAATGATTTTCCACCCCCTTTTGAAAACAAGTCCATTTAACAACTTTATGCTGGTCATGAATGTCCCCCTTGCTGGCATGGAGATGGTCATGTGATGGTTGGCTCACGTGGTCAGCCCACGACAAACGTCATTTCTCAACTGTGTGCAACGCAGCTGTGGGAAGCTGTTTCCAAGGCCCCTGAATGTTGGGGGGGGGCATGAGTAATTCATGAATGTGCAGAGTGCCCCTCTGAAAAGAGAGCAGTACATCTTGAGTTGAGGAAACGGTCTGGTCTTGCAATGGAAATGAAACCGCCTGCATATATTTAAATGTCCAGTCTGCCTCTCACACACCCATTATTGCTTCTGGGCAAGCAGAGGGGCGCTTGGTTCCTGTTCCTCAGGCGTGAACAAATGGGATAAAAGGCAAAAAATAAAACGTAACGAAATAGTAAGTTGTATCAGTTCAATCAAGGAGATCTAAAGCAATGGTTTAAATCAGCAAGCAGTTAGGATTTAAATCAAGTTTCTCATGATAGTACTTTTCTAAATTCTGGTGCAGCTCCCAAGTGCTAACCCATCTTTATTTTCCATTCAGTAGTGGGATGCTTTGTATGTATGTATATATATGTATGTATGTATGTATGTATGTATTTAACAATCATTTTACAACATGTTTCTGAATGCACTGCTCGATGGATCACTTTTATGCATTATGCAGCTTGCTTTAATATTATACAAGCTATTATTTTGAAGACAAGCTTAGTGGGGTTTTTAAGTTTCAGTTTTAGTTATTTTAAACCACCCATTTTGATCCGCCTTGAAAAGGCGTCTCCAGCCAGCACCTGCATTTAATCCTGCAACCTGGAGTTCTTTACCTGGGTTTGAACCTCTGACTTTCTCTGTGGAAAGTGTGTACTCGGTCTCTGAGCAACAGCCCCTCCCCATCTTTACATGTCTACATGGCTTTACTGCAAACTGTTTGTTGTTAGATTATCAGATAGCGTCAGATCTCCATCAGAAGCATAGATTTCCCCAATGCTGAATGAACATGAGAACGAACGCCTTTCCCTAACAAACACTCGTCTTCTGTTGTCACTAAGCAGGAAGTGTTGATGCTGTTTGACGGAATATCATAACATCTGCTTGCATGGAAAATCTTTTTTTTTTAAGATTGAGCCATGCTGGCCTTAATGTTTTGCTGTGATTCCTGAGAGGTTTTGTATATTTAATGACGGTTGCATAACGCATAAAGTACTTCTATTTTGGTGGAAGTGCTGTTCCCTGCATGAATTTATGCCTCTAGAGTGGGGTGTGTGTGTGTGTGTTTCTTGCATGGGGGTAGAAAATGGAGGGTGTTTATAGAGGTAGTGCCTTCTTTCAAAAAAGGAAAATAGAATTGCTGGAAGCCTTTTCCTTTGTGTGTGTGTGTTTTCCTTGCAAAAAGGCAAACCTTGGGAGCCGTTGACAAACAGAAAGGTTGGCCCTAAACGAATGAACGTCCGCAGGTAATTGGACTGCAAGCCGCACAGCATGCCTTAAGACTCCCACCTGCTTTGCAGGATCCCCTCTGTGTGAGTCAACTGCCTACGTGGGCCTTGTTCACTTCGGCAGAGCTCAGAAGGATTGAAGCTTGCCTTAATGGCAGGAGGAGCTGTTCCTCTCCTCTCTTCCCCCGAGGCATGTACCCCAGATTGAAAGCAGGCGGCTGGTGGAGAGGGTGACGTTGCAGTTAGAATGTCAGCACCGTCAGCGTGGGATTGATGAGAGGACTTGAGGGGTGCTAACAGCCCTCTGGCAAGGCCGCAAGGCCCCACGCCCCCAGTGTTGACTGCAAAAGGAGGGTGGAAGGTGTTTAGCAACTGGACAGCTCCCTAGAGTGAATTTTGTCAGCCCTACTTGCCAGTCGCCAGTTCCAAAGGAACTCGTCATTCTGTCTTCATGGTGTTGTGAGCGTGTGAGAGGGACTGAGGAGCAGCTTTGGTTCCTGCTACAGATGTTCATTGCTCTAGAAGTTTCCAGCCCGTTATTCTGCCTCTGACACCGGCAGATCCATGAATCTATTGCGAACTGGATGTTAGGTGGGGATGAGGGACGAGCACTCAATCACCAGCCAAGAACAACCCTGTTGTGAGTCGAGGACCCGCCACCCACATAGGACTACAATAAGACACAAAGACACGTTATTTTAGGTCAATGGGCAAAATTAGGCCACAACTTTTATTGGTTACAGCATGTCAGTAGTATTGGCTTAGGCACTGGATGAAACAGCAATACCAGACTCCACCCTGCACAGCCGGGAGTCATATCAGGGTTAACAACCAATGGGAGGAGCTTATTGATGCAAATACAACTGGAAGCTCCCCCATTATGTCACTGGAGGTTGTGCCATGGCCCTAGCCACCAGCAGGGCATCGGACAGGATCCACAACTGCTGGATTCCTTTAACAGAATACCCAAAAGAGGAGGGGTAGATGATGGCGCTTACCCAATCCTCCAACACAGCACACATATTCCAGTGCCCTAACCACCAATACCAGAAAGTTGTGACGAATTGCTACAAGGTAGGCGAAAAAACCAAGAGTCTGGTGCCAATTTGCCAAATGGATAAAAAAGTCCTACCAGGCCCCTTGGGCAACCAAGGCAACCAACCGAAGTCCATAGCAAGGTCAATACGCAAAAAGAAGCTGACCTAAGAGGGAAGGAGGGAGATCCGAAGAAAGCAGGAACAGACTGGGAGCAGAGCAATGCGGCTAGCCCCGCCCACCAGCCGGCCCTATTGGTTGGCTGGAAGGCTTGGCCGCGGCAGCAGAAGCAATCAGGAGCAGGGAGCCGAGCACGCCTCCTTGCCCCCCAGCGGGAAGCTGCTCCCGCTCACAACCCCTCCCCTCTGGGAGCAGGAGAGGCCTTCTCATTGTCAATGAAGGCCTGGAGCGCTTGCAAGCCTCGCTTGCCACCTTGACTTCCTATAAGATAGCAGCACCAGAAGCAGCCTGTCATGGACTGGCTGAAGGCAGAGGAGGCACCAACTAGGGAACCCCCAAGGGAAGAAAGCTTAGAGCCCTGGGGTTGGTGATGGGACTACAATGGGTGGTCAGAGGGAGAAGAGTGGGAAGAGGAGGTACTGGAAGCTGAAGAGGCAACAGGGCTTTGTGAGCAGGAAGAGGCTGGGATAGAGAGCGGTCCAGAGCTTTGGGTTCATTGGAATTATAAAGTCTGTGCTGATCTCTTCCTCTTCCAAGTGCTCCCTCCAGCTATGGAGCATGTATTTCTATAACCTTGGCTTTTGTTAGGGCAAGTGGGGAGCATCTTGCAATATTGCTAAAGCTAAGCCAAACGTAGACTTGGCTGGTTTATTTGGGGTGGGTGGAAAACCACTTGTAAAGAGCAGGATGGAAATGTTGTTGTTGTTTAGTCGTGTCCGACTCTTCATGACCCCCTGGACCAGAGCACGCCAGGCACTCCTGTCTTCCACTGCCTCCCGCAGTTTGGTCAAACTCATGCTGGTAGCTTCCAGAACACTGTCCAACCATCTCGTCCTCTGTCGTCCCCTTCTCCTTGTGCCCTCCATCTTTCCCAACATCAGGGTCTTTTCCAGGGAGTCTTCTCTTCTCCTGAGGTGGCCCAAGTATTGGAGCCTCAGCTTCAGGATCTGTCCTTCCAGTGAGCACTCAGGGCTGATTTCCTTCAGAATGGAGAGGTTGGATCTTCTTGCAGTCCATGGGATGGAAATACATGTTTGAAATCCTTTGTTCAGGTGGACTTGAGTGGCGTTTGTGGACTAGTCTCACCCCACCCCGAAAGGAATTAAAAACCGTGTAAATAAGTGCAACATTTGGGTTTCTCCTATTCACAGAGTTTAGCTGCTGTGCTCCTGCTTTGTTTTATTTTTGACAGCAGATGTTGGTTGTCTTGGCACACGGCTCTTGACTAAAAATACTTTGCAAGGATTGTCTCTCAGTCAAAATGTATCACGGCGAAAAGTTGGAAGGCTGTTTGCTTTCAAATTATTCTGTGTTACTGCACATTTGAGGTGTGGTGGCCCATTCCTCCTCCTTAACGATGGAGAGGCCTGTGAGTTTGCATACAGATAATCCCCTTGGTGCCTCTCCCCCCATGCAGAACTGCCTCCAGCTGTGTGCTATTATAGCTCTGGTGGCAGAGACTAGAAAACTCTGCAAGGTGGGGCAGCTCCTTGTCTTTCTACGGCTCATTGCCTCTTCTGCCCATCACTGCTGTTGCTAAGGCACAGCTTTCTTGCATGTAGCGAGAGTGCTTATTTTGGTACCACGAGGAGGTTAGAATTATGTACCCGTCACCCGAAAATACCGAGCCCATTGTTTCAGTTTGGGGCTTGCAGGCTGGTTTAAAGCGCTGGTTGCCAGCCCTGTGAGGGGCGGCTTAGGTGGAAAGACTGCATTTTCACAGCCACCCGTCCGCTTTGCAGTGGATTGGGACCTCAGAGCTAGTTGTGCAGTGTGAGGTAGTAGAATTGTATGTAATTATTATTTATTAAATTTATATACTGGACATATCAATATATACTGGAGATATATTTATATATTTATATATACTGGAGATATATTTACATCTCAGGACAGTTCACAAGATAAAATACAGAATAGAAGTACAAAATAAGTACAGTGGTACCTCGGGTTACATAGGCTTCAGGTTACATACGCTTCAGGTTACAGACTCTGCTAACCCAGAAATAGTACCTCGGGTTAAGAACTTTGCTTCAGGATGAGAACAGAAATCGTGTGGTGGCTGCACAGTGGCAGCGGGAGGCCCCATTAGCTAAAGCGGTCCTTCAGGTTAAGAAGAGTTTCAGGTTAAGAACGGACCTCCGGAACGAATTAAGTACTTAACCCAAGGTACCACTGTACTTAAAGCAAAACAATAACACAAATGCATTTCAAAGGCTATATTGTTTAATCATCCAAAGGCTTTGGAGAAGAGGGATGTTTTCTCCTGGTGCCTAAAGCTATGTAGTGAAGGCAGCAGGTGAGCCTCCATGGGGAGAGCATTCGACAGACAGGGAGCCACTGCAGAAAAGGACCCGTTACCTTGTTGCCACCCTGTGGACCTCTCATAGAGGAGGCACATGGAGAAGAGTCCAATGACGACTGCATGGTCCGGGTCAGTTAGTCAAACACTGCCCAGCACACACAGGTGTTCCCTGCATAAAATAAATGAACACACAAATGACAAGTTTTAGCATAGTCTTCCCTGCTGGTTTAGTTTGAGTTGGGCAGAAGCTAGATCAAGGTCCGCTGAGATTGTTCTGCACATCACTTTAAGAGCTGGATGTGGATCTGTTAAATCTCCTGGTGAACAATTAAAAGAACCAGTCTCTGCCTTTCCCTGGTTTAAAGGTAAAGGGACCCCTGACCATTAGGTCCAGTCGTGATCGACTCTGGGGTTGCGGTGCTCATCTCGCTTTACTGGCCGAGGCAGCCGGCGTACAGCTTCCGGGTCATGGTGGCCAGCATGACTCAGCCGCTTCTGGCAAACCAGAGCAGCGCACGGAAACGCCGTTTCCCTTCCTGCTGGAGCGATACCTATTTATCTACTTGCACTGGTGTGCTTTTGAACTGCTAGGTTGGCAGGAGCGCACTCCGTCACGGGGATTCAAACCGCCGACCTTCTGATCGGCAAGTCCTAGGCTCTGTGGTTTAACCCACAGCGCCACCCGCGTCCCTTCATTCCCTGGTTTACCTGATTCCTAATAAAACGGAACAAGGGGAGCAAGCCTGTTGATCCCTAGCTTCACGTGTTTGAAGTTTGCTGGAACAGGGCCGGCTCCCCTGTTCCTTTCCATTTATTCCACCATGTGCTTGTGAGCGAGGCAAGAAACCTCTGATGTAAAATCCCCCCACTGAAGCTCTTGGCATATTCTTCTCCCCAGCATGCACAACTTCAGCTGACCCAGTTGGTCCGATCATTGACTCTGGTTGGCGACGACACTTAATTAGCAATTGCACATGACTTTGGGAGGGTATATCAGGGGGGCACTTCGTCATCCCGGAAGGTGCCCGTTGCCTTGGAAACCAGTGCAAAGGGGTCCTCGCCTGAAACAGTTTGCTTGGGTTTTCTTCTTTTTAAAAAAGGCATTGAACAGGATAAGTACTAGCTTGAGGAGCAAATCGAAAATAGAAACGCAAGGTTGCTGTGGGTGGGAGCTGGCAGCTTGGGACTCGAGTCCTGGTGTGCTGATGCAGCAATTAGCTCAGGCATGCTGTTGGCTTGTGTGCATGCTCTGTTGTCATGCACACCATGGATCTTGAGCAAAACCAAACAATGGTTCACCTTGAGAGTTTGCTCTAAAATTCACAACTGGGTGAGGGTGTGTTTCTTTTTCTGAGCCTGGGAACTCCTCGGGAGGGAGGGGTGTATATCTGTGCCTGAAATTATGAACATAAGAGCCTTCTGGATCCGGCCAATGGCTCATCTATGCCAACATCCTGGTCTCATAGTGGCCAACTAGATTAAGGTTACCAGACATCCGCGTTTCCCAGGGACAGTCCCCGGATTTACAGTCCCCATACAAAACCCATTGAAGTTGAAAAGTGTCCCCGGATTCATTGAAAAAAATCTGGTAACCTTAAACTAGATGCCTGTGGAGAACCTGAAAACAGGATCTGTGCCCAGGGGCACTCTCCCCTCCTGTCGTTTCCAGCAACTGGTATTTAAAAGCATTGCTGCCTCAAACTGGGAAGGCAGACCATCGCCATCATGACTAGTAGCCATCGATAGCCCTCTTCTCCATGAATTTGTCTAGCCCTCTTTTAGCGTTCTCTAGGTTGGTGGCCCGCACTGCCTCTTGTGGCAGGGAGTTCCATAGTTTAAGCATGTGCTGCGTGAAGGAGGGCTTTCTTTTATTCTGTGCTGGAACTTCCAATGTTCAGCTTCGTTTGATGCCCATGAGTTCTAGTGTTAAGAGAGAGGGCAAAATATTTTGCTCTGTCCACTCTCTTCTTGCCATAATGATATTATGCACTTGAATTATGTTACCTCTTACCTTTTCTCTCGGCTAAAAACGCCCCCAAATGCTCCAACCTTTTGCTCACTCTTTTCTGAACCTTGTCCAACTCAGGTGGAATACCACCCATGGTATCATAGTATTACAGTTCCGTATTTAGCGTTATAAACTATATTATTGTGGTTAATGGCCATGATCGGAAAGGGGTTTTAGCACTCTTTATTAAAACAAATTCACACAGCATTATAGTGTCATGGTGCTATTGCACTTGGATTTCATAGCTAGAAATGAGTTTTAGCGCCGATTAAAAGATGTGTGAACCTTTGGATAAAAGGAGCCGTAAAATGGCGTCCACCACAAAGGTTATAGTGAGTGGATGCTGATCTTCAAATAGCTGCTTGTGTGAATTGGACCTTCCACACCTGTAGACCCTTGTGGGGGAAGAACATGGGGTGTGGGGTGTATACTGGAAAAAACACCAGGCTCCTAATAGTGTGCAAAGTCTCTGTTGCAATTCTACTTGCAGCTTGCAACAGAAAGGCAGTAGCAAGGGGCACTCATCTC
Organism: Podarcis melisellensis; assembly: GCF_964234715.1. Classification (NCBI taxonomy): domain Eukaryota; kingdom Metazoa; phylum Chordata; class Lepidosauria; order Squamata; family Lacertidae; genus Podarcis; species Podarcis melisellensis. The sequence goes on along the minus strand of NC_138544.1, from coordinate 57,248,631 downwards.
GAAACAGCTATAGTCAAAGGTAGACTGCCTCTGAAACTGGAGGGTCCACTAGGTGTCATAGCTAAACGCTAAGCCTATTCCCCCTGTTTTCCTGTAGTCCCCTTTTAAACCCATCCAAGCCTCTGGCCACTGCCACATCTTGTGCCAGCAACTTCCATTGCAATTATGCATGCAAGGAGGTGGGGAAGAGGCAGAGGTCTTGGAAAGCAGGCAGGCAGGTGCATCTAGGCTGAGCCTTCCGAAGAGTGGAACAGGGAGCGAGGGAGGAGCAGAAAGAGGTAAGGGTATAATCAGTCCACCAGCGCCAGTGGTAGATGTTCACAGCCGAAGTATTTATCGTATATAGAGAGAAAATAAATCCCCCTGCTCCTTTCAAACATAAAAGTTGCCTTTCTGCAACATGTGAGAGCTGCCGCTGCCCGTACTTAATCAAATTTCCAAAAGTGCTGGTTTAAATAACGGAAAAGATTAAAGCTCTAGGGCAGAGGATAAAGGCTTCTCATTGCATCTTTCCCCTACTCCTTTGATGTTTCTGTATGCCCCCCACCCTCTTCTGACAGCATTGCACAGCTCTATCTGCCCTCTTTGCTCTCTCTCAATTTTTGCCCCCGAACAAACGAAGCCTTCCTTTCCGTTTCCCAATACTATATAGTTCCATCCTATTTCTCACCGAGATGTTGGAACGGTTGTGAACATTCCGTGACATCACAGCAGCTCTGCCGTTGGCTAGGGGAGCCTGACTGGTGACAGCCAGTTTTTAAAGCCTTGTCTGTGTGTGTGTGATGCAAGATCGCATGCATGAGCTCTCGTCTCTTTGCGATCAGTGGAGCTGGGTGGGCGGTAATTGGGGAGTGTCAGGAAACAAAGGCAATATGACTTTGCCCTACTTTATTCATAGTTCCGACACGACTTCCACCCGGCACTTAAATGCAAGGTAGCAAATGTCTAGATCAGGGAAGCTGAATTTTTTTTAAAAAATATATATATTTTTGTGTGCAGCAGGATAAATTCAGGGGGCGTGCTGGAGCTCAGAGTCTAAAAATACTCCTAGCGAGTTAATAAGTGGGAGTTGTCACTGCTGCACTGTGCCGTAAGGGCAGCCGCCGCCACGCCTGCAATGATGAGCTTTGCTTGCAGGGGCTGCTCTGCCGGCTGAAAGGAGGGTCTCATTTAGTCCAGACACCGTATTTTTTGCTCTATAAGACGCACTTTTCCCCTCCTAAAAAGTAAGGGGAAATGTGTGTGCGTCTTATGGAGCGAATGCAGGCTGCGCAGCTATCCCAGAAGCCAGAACAGCAAGAGGGATTGCTGCTTTTGCTGCGTAGCGATCCCTCTTGCTGTTCTGGCTTCTGAGATTCAGAATATTTTTTTCCCTTGTTTTCCTCCTCCAAAAACTAGGTGTGTCTTGTGGTCTGGTGCGTCTTATAGAGCGAAAAATACGGTGTGTTGCAGTCCCCCCAAAACAGTTGCTCATTCTTGTTGGCAGAAGATTGAGCGACCACAGCAGGAGCCTTGATGGATTTTTCTTTAAATTGCATTTATATCCCACCTCATGGAAACTTCGTTCTCCCCTTCCTTGTTTAATCCCCACAACAACCCTATGAGGTAGGTCAGCAACTGGCCCCAGGTCACCCAGTGAGAGCTTTGTGGCTGAGCGGGGATTCAAACCCTGGTCTCTCAAGTCCTAGTCTGACACTCTTACTACTACACCACATTTTAATGTGTTTTTAATCTTTGTTGGAAGCCGCCCAGAGTGGCTGGGGAAACCCAGCCAGATGGGCGGGGTACAAATAATAAATTATTATTAGTATTATTATTGGCTCTCAAAGACATGGTACTCCAGGTGAGGCGCGAACTCACAACGTCGGCATTGCTGTGCTGCATAAGTACTGCGCACTAACCTATGCTGTTTGGCCTTTGTGCATAACATGATAGATGCAGAGTGCTTTCCCCTTCTGCAAAAAAGACACGCAACTTGGAGAGTTGATGTAGTAGTGAAAATGGTTTAACGAGCTAGCTCCAAAGCTGCTAAAGAGAAGCGTTAGTGGCTGGAACGACGACAGGTTTTCCGGCAGCCACGTTTGGACTGATACAGCAGGGAAGGGCGTGGCTTTGATCGCAGGAACCACACATGCAGTTCCACCATTCTGTCTCGCCTGGCCGCAAAGCGGCTGTAGAGGATTGGGGGAATTGCCGTGTGATATGGCTGCAGATGGGAGGGGTGGGCAGAATCGGCGAAGGGGCCTTTGCATCAAAGCCAGTGTCTTGTGGCAACTTGGAAATGGTTGTGGCGTGAGCTGAATAGAGATGGCAGCATGCAACGCTGGAAGCTCTTGTCCTCGTAAAACCGTGTCAACACAGGAAACGGCCTTATATGTAGCGTTGGTCCATCTTGCTCAATATTGTCTACACAGACTGGTAGTAATAGTTCTCTGGGGTTTCGGATAGGGGATGCCAGGGATTGAACCTGCGGCTTTCTGTATGTAAAGCAGATGTTTCCTTGGCTGGTTGTGCCAAGATACGCCAGCCACTCTTTCAGGTGCCATAGGATGCTTTTGGCAACACCTGTGGAAGTGGTCTTCTGGGCAGATGGCACAGGGTGAGACAAGGGCCATTTGTCAACTGGTGCGGCTTGATCTATTTGTGAATGGAGAGCTCCCTTAGGCCAGGTCAGGCTGCTGGCCTATACAGGCAGGTCTTGTCTACTCCAGCCTTCCCCAACCTGGTGCCCTCCAGATCTTTCGGACCATCAGCCTCAGCCTGCATGGCTGTTGTAATCTGAAACATCTCGAGGGTGATCCAGTTTGGGGGAGGTTGGTCTACTCTGCCTGGCTCTCCCAAGATCTCTGGGAAAGGGAGGTTTTTCCACATCACCACCTACCTGTTCCTTGAACCCAGGACCTTCTGAACACAGCTCCTGTTCTCTACCACTGAGCTACTGCTTCTCTCCCCCAAAGAAAGGGGACATTTTGCTGTTTGCAAAAACTCAGTATACCTGTTTGTGTCGCAGATTCCAGACAATGGAACTGAGCACCTCAAACCTCTCTAGACGAGTGTGCTTTTTGGACACATCTCATGACAGGCACGACTTTCATTTGGTCCAGTGAAAAGAATCTCTGTGACGGTTTTATGCCTTTCCAACTGAAGGCTTTATTTTGAGGCAGCAAATGCTTTTGCATATCTGGAAGGAGATGCCTGTTTCCTCAAACACTTTCGCTAGATATCATACCTTTTAAAAAAGCAGAACATCATTGCTCTGGAACGTTTGCTTTCGTTTGTGTTTTGTCTCCCTCGACTATCGATGCCTGGATAAAGGAGCGGACAAATTTCACCCCCTATGGCTTTCTCGTTGTGCTGCTTTAAAGGGATGGCAACGAAGTACCTCAATAGGCACTTTGAAGTGCAGCTGCAAATTAGATTTCCGTTTTATGTTCAGGAGATGGCTGAAAACCCGTGTGCCCTGTAACGTTAAAAAAGAAAAGGGTCTTGCTTAAAAAGCTGCATTTGAGTAAGCTGTGTTCCCTTGGGGACGAAGGGGGTTATTTATTTATTTTTTTATCTACGAGCACAGGGGGGCATGGTGTGTCGTCACCACATCAGGCTGCCTGCAAGCCCAGCTCACTTGCTGGGTGGTGTTACAGCTCAGGAGACGAGAAGCGAGAGGAGCAGGCAGAAATGTCTCTCTCCAACCAGCCCTCCGCACCCCTCTCCGAATACAGCCAGCTGTGCAAAGGCAAGAGCACGGAGGGCATTTCGGAAGGCTTCCACTGCATGGAGGCGCAGAAGGACTTTGGGAAGACCGAGTTTGCTTGGCAGAGGACGGAGGGCAAGCTGAACGAGATCGGACTGAACGTGAACTCCGGCGGGCAGCTGAAGGATGGGCTGGTCAAGAGCAGCCAGGGCTTCACCGACGAAGACAAGCTGTGTTTCTTCGAGGGGAAACTGGACAAAGAGCTCAAGACAGCCCCGAAGGACAAAAGAGGCGAAGCGGAGACTCTGCAAGGCAAGAAATGCCCGATGGCCCCTCTGGGTCACCTTGAGAGCTGGGCTCTCATCTCGGAAGCGTTCCCTCCTGCAGAAGGGGGCTTGGGGGGCGTCGGTGCCGCAGGCTCCCACTCTGGGCAGGCGGAGCCCACAAGGTCGCCTGCCAGACTGGGGCAGCACGAAGCCATCACTGATCAGGAGAAGGCAGCAGGTAAGAAGGTGGCAGAAGCCAAGTGCCAGCAGGGTCAGCCCGGGAGCGACCCCAGGAAATACGCAGACGAGCCGGAGACCAGCGTGTGGAATCCCAGTTTCAGCCCCGTCCTGACCAGCAGTTTAGGTTGCCCAGAGGCGACCGGGAAGACAGAGGGGCCGCCCGCCTACAGCGTGATCGGAGTGGTCAACGACAGCTATGTGCAGAGCGGGTTCGCACCTTCCCCTGCCCTGCCCAAGTTGGGACCCCCGACCACCACCGTCGAACTGGCCCAGGACGACTTCAGGAGCAGCTGCTTCAACAACCTCCACGAAATGGAAGACGAGAGGTTTTCCGTGGAGGCGGGGGAGAAGCAGGGCTCTGGCGGCGATGGCGGCTTCCTCAACCGAGGGGCCCACCAGAGGAAGGCCATGCGGCGTGCCATGTCGGAGAGCTCCCACCTGTCCGTCCCCCCAGCCCTGAACCTGGCAGACAAATACCCCGAGCCCCCGGCTCGGGAGGATCTCTTCGGCAGCCTGGTGTCGCCTAGCGGCAGCCTCTCCCACGGCACGAGCCCCATGACCCGAAAGCCGAGCGCGCCAATGAAAAGGTCGGCCACTGTCTCAGAAGAGCAAACATCTGCCCGCAGCCTGGGCTCCGCGCAGAACAATGCTGAGCCGCCCAGCCTCATTGTGAACCAGGAGCACCCGTCCCTCCCCATGGAGGAGCCATCTGCCAGGCAGCGAGAAGAGTGGGACGCCAGCGGCAGCGCCGTCAAGAGGGAGCTGGTCAGCCCCGGGCTGTACCACAGCAAACTGGAGCAAATCCCCGAGATCGGCGGCCATGGCAAGGGAGGCAGGGCGGAGGAGGAGGCGGCAGCAGCAGCAAAGGCCGAGAAGAGCCATGTTGTCAGCGAGCCCAGTTGCCTCAGCTCCCCGAGAAGCGGCAGGATCCAGGAGATGGAGCCGGGCAGAGCTGCTTCCGCGCCGGGGAGGAGAGAAATCGAGGTCAGCGATGTGCCGAGCGCTCCGTCTCCCCAGCAAGGCGATGGGCCACGTGACGGTATGTTGCTAAATTTTCTCCCCCCCGGGAAGCAGGCAGACTAGAGATGAAGAAAGCGACTTGACAGATTGTGGGCAGGGGAGCCGGCCACTCCGCCAGCCTCTCCTGAGACGGACACAGCTTGCTGCGTAGCAGGCAGAACAATGGGAAGGGGGGGGCGGAAATCTGGGGTGACTGGGGAGAAGAGAGGAGGGGGCGGTTCCGTCGGCCGCTGATTGCTCGCAGGTGCCAGGGAAAACAAAAGATAAGATGCATGCATAAAATAATGGGATTAACTATGCCCTGGTTTTAAAGATACCCGGTGGTTTTGTGGGATCGGGCTGCTTAGTTGTAGGGTGGAAGCCAAGGTCCTGCATGTCCACAAAACTGCAAGAAGGGATGTGTCACAAATTTGGGTCCTCCTTTTAGGAATGTCAGCTTCCCTTTCCTGGAAGGGGGAGCGCACCAAGAAGGCACAATCGCGTCGTCCCTTTTGCGGCTCCGAGTATTGGCACAAACCTGCTTGGAGAGAGTGGCAAGTCTGGTGGAAAGCTGAAGAGAGACCAGTCTTTCCTCCTGTCCCATGTAGAAGCAGCACCTGCCCCTTTAATGGGGGTGAAAAGCCTTTCAGCTCGCCAGGGACAGCAGTGCTTCTCTCTCCTCCCACCCCGCCTTTCTCTCAATAGGGGCTTGTTTTATTTCTTAGTGTGCCGGCACAATGCTTTGAGGTCAGTCTGCTGGTCTGAGCTGGGGAAAAATTGGGACAAGCACAGGCGATCTTTTGTGGTGTGAAAAGAGGAGAGAATCTCTCTCTCTTTCTTTCTCTGGTTCCAGCAGATCTGCCTTTTTGTGTAGCTGCTGCTTGCTTGGAAGTCATCGGGTGCTGTGGTGGTAGGTTTCTACTGGAACCTCAGTCTCGAGCATCTCCAAAAGCCGGTTGAGAAAGCAGTGGGAGAGAATAAAAAGTTAAAAGAAATGCCCAAAATAATTACTAATGAGCAACAGTGCATTCGTGCACCATACCCAGCTTGTTAAATCCGTAAGATTGCAAATATTAAGGGTTGCTTTTTAGCCGGTCTGAACTGCAGCTGTGCAACCCTTCACAGAGACTGGGCTTCCGGTTCCATCTCTTGCCCTGATACGAATGATTAGGTCGCTCGCATTTCTCAACACGGAATGGCTTTTGGGGGAACTTTTACTAAAACGCCTGCTTTCTTCACACCACCCCTTCAGCTGTATGATATCGCTCCTACCCCTGTTGATGCAAACATTCCCACCGCTTAAAAATCATTTTCCTTGCCTCTCCGCGGCTGCTTCTACTATTTCTCAGCTGCAACAAACTCTGTACCCCGGTTCTTGCAGGGGGATTTGGCAAGAGCAAGATGAGCCAATTCAATGGGAAAGCAAAACCAGCCCCAATCAAATCCACATTGATCCATTGGAAGCTGATAGTTGCCAAATCCTCACCAAAGGGGCGTATACTATAGATATATATACATACATACAAATACACTCCCTGATACTTAATTGGGCCAAAAGGTGCTTCAAGCTATTGCACCTCCAGCGAGGAGGGTCTTTGGCCCTGGATTTTCAAAGAGAAGCGAATAACATGCAGAAAAGAGGGTCTTGCCTTTCCAGAGCAAGCTATCGGCCATGTGCTGAGAACAAAGGAGTGTCTAGGCAGCAAATTCAATTACGCTAACCTCCCGATAACCTTCAATGTGATAGACTCCCGTAAGCAAAGCTTGGGGTGTGTGGTTATTTTGACGGCCAGGACTGTAGATAGATAGATATATTTGACCTTTCTTTCGCTCTTCTGGTGACACCCAGTGGATATTGTTCTCTTGTGTTAGGGTGCATGCCACCTTCATCCGTTAGGAAGAACCACTCGGTTTATGGGCAGCACAATGCGACTTGCATTTTGTGGGAATCTTCGCAGGACGCCTCCTCCCCATTCTTGGTTGCCCCTTCCCCATCCCAGATCTCTAGAACCGCCACCAAGCACGTCACAGGAAAGGAAAACTACACCCACATAGTTAAACTATGGAACTCGCTTCCACTGGACGCAGTGATGGCGCCCAACTTGAATGGCTTTAGAAGAGGATCGGACAAATCCGTGGGCTATCGATGGCTACCACTAGCCGGGATGGCTCTGCTCTGTTTCCACAAATGGAAGCCGCAAAGCTTCTGAATACCACTGTAAGCCACAAGAGGGGAGAGGGCTCTTGTGTTCGAATCCTGCTTGCTGGTTTCCCACAGGCATCTCTTTGGCTAGTGTGAGAACAGGATACTGGACTGGCTGGACCGAGGGCCTGATCCAGCAGCCTCATCTTGCGCTCTTATGACCCTTGGGGCTGTTTGTACAGCTTGTGAGGATAATTATTGGAGATGAATGAGAGTTATGAGTGCCTCCGCCAGGATCTCTTCTTTGACTATGGCTGGACTGGAAATGATGGAGGGATCCGTGAGAGTAAATAATAATAATAACGTATTATTTATTATTTATACCCCACCCATCTGGCTGGGCTTCCCCAGCCACTCTGGGTGGCTTCCAAAAATATATATTAAAATACTGTAATACATCAAACATTAAAAGCTTCCCTAAACAGGGCTGCCTTCAGATGTCTTTTAAAGATAAGTTAGCTGCTTATTTCCTTCACATTTGAAGGGAGGGTGTTCCACAGGGAGGGTGCCACCACCAAGAAGGCCCTCTGCCTGGTTCTCTGTAACTTGGCTTCTCGCAGTGAGGGAACCGCCAGAAGGCCCTTGGCGCTGGACCTCAGTTTTTGGGTAGAAAGATGGGGGTGGAGACGCTCCTTCAGGTATACTGGACCGAGGCTGTTTAAGGCTTTCCAGGTCAGCACCAACACTTTGAATTGTGCTCGGAAACGTACTGGGAGCCAATGTAGGTCTTTCAAGACCGGTGTTATATGGTCTATATGGTTATATGGTTATAAAGTCTAAGTTCCTACCAGCCTCTTAAGACCAATCAAGTTCTTGGGCGTTATTATTATTAGGGTGGGTTTGGGGTACTTGGGCTCATTTTCCTCTTTGCCCTTGCTCCTCATTTGTACAAACAGGAATAGTATCGTTCTCTGTGGCTTGTTTGTATAGTGCTCTTCTTCCATAAATCTCAGGGCGGTTCACAACATAAAAATTGAAGATGAAGACACAAAGCACTTTGCTTCTCTACTTCACCAGCCTGCGAAGTTTGTTTTAATCAATAATAAACATAGAACTTGCTAAGGACAGGGACTCGGGATGGTCACCTTCCACAACAGTGAGAGGGAGGCAACCAAGGTGGGCAAATAAGATATTTCAAATTCTTTGCATTCTTATCACAGCAAGACACCGGAACAGTAATTTGCCCGAGAACATTAACCCAGTGTTTTTCAATCTTGGGCCTCCAGCTCTTTTGGGACTACAACTCCCATCATCCCTGACCACTGGTCCTGCTAGCTGGGCATGATGGGAGTTATAGTCTAAAAACAGCTGGAGGCCCAAGGTTAAGAAACACTGCATTAGCATTCTGATCCATTGCTTAACATTTAAAAGCTTTGAATCTCAGACTGGGTGATAGAAAGATTTGTAGGGGACTCTGGACGCTTACCTTGCCGTGTAAATTTTAAAAACACTCCCCTCTTAAAAGAACGATCTTCAGGGCAGGTTAGGGTCCCACTCGATCTGCTCTTAATGCGATCCATTTGCATCAAAATGGGGAATGGGTGGGGCTAGAGGACATCGGCTCCAGTTTGCAGCCCCTGAAGCTGCTGGCAGTGGCTTCGCCATTCATAACTGTATAAACCTGGGCAATCCAACTTTTCATACCAACCGTACATTAGTGGTGGGGGAGCGCCAGGCTAAAATTTGACACTCACACATACCCGGCCCTTGTGCTGCCTTCCCAAAGGCTGGGAAGGATGTGCAGGGCTTAGTGTAGGAGGCGAGAGGCGCTGGCAGGGTCCTGGACCTCTCCCATCTCCTCCCCAAAGCTGGGAAAGAGCTAACTAGGCTTTGGGAAGAAGATGGGAGGACTCTAGGACCCTGTCTGGTCCTCACACCTCCTTCTCAAAGCCCTGTGTCTTCTTTACCTGACTTCGGGAAGGCAGTGCAAGGGCTGTGGGGAGCGGTGTGTGCCAAAAGTTGCCAAGAGCCGTCAAAAAATGCCTCGCCCTTGTACTGCCCTGATATAAACTATTGAATGCTTGGAGCGTCTCCACCTCCATCGTTCTGCCCGGACACTGAGGTCCAGTGCCGGGGGCCTTCTCGGTAGTGGCACCCGCCCTGTGAAACGCCCTCCCACCGGATGTCAAAGAGAACAACAACTACCAGACTTTTAGAAGACATCTGAAGGCAGCCCTGTTTAGGGAAGCTTTTAATGTTTAATAGGTTATTGTATTTTAGTGTTCTGTTTGAAGCTGCCCAGAGTGGCTGGGGAAACCCAGCCAGATGGGTGGGGTATAAATAAATTATTATTGTTGTTATTGTTGTTGTTGTTAAGGGGCTTGGGTCTGGCATGGGTGTCACTTCCCATGTAGGCTTATGGAGCCCCCCAAATTGCCAGGCAGTGTGCTCTTTGTAACTACGCCCCCCCCCAAATCCTCAATTTAGGATGTTTTGTTTTCACAAATGTCACTGAAAATCTCTTACTGAGCTGTGCTTAATGTGTGCGTTGGGCTGTCTGATACCTCGGTTTGGAGGTATCAGAGCTATCGTGATTAATATTTATACGGCATTATCTAAAGGGGACAAAGTTATTCGCCTATGTAAGTCGTGATGATAGGCACCTAAAGGTAAAGGGACCCCTGACCATTAGGTCTAGTCGTGGCCGACTCTGGGGTTGCGGCTCTTATCTCGCTTTATTGGCTGAGGGAGCTGGCGTACAGCTTCCGGTTCATGTGGCCAGCATGACTAAGCCGCTTCTGGCGAACCAGAGCAGCGCATGGAAACACCGTTTACCTTCCCGCTGGAGTGGTACCTATTTATCTACTTGCACTTTGACGTGCTTTCGAACTGCTAGGTTGGCAGGAGCAGGGACCGAGCAACGGGAGCTCACCCCGTCGCGGGGATTCGAACCACCGACCTTCTGATCGGCAAGTCCTAGGCTCTGTGGTTTAACCCACAGCGCCACCCGTGTCCCTGATAGGCACCTAGGAAGCTGCTTATACCAAGTCTGACCTTTGCTCCATCTACCTCAGTATTACCTACACTGACTGGCAGCACCATCCCAGGGTGCAGGCAGGGGCCCCTCTCTCCGCCCTACCCGGAGATGTCGTGGGTTGAACCTGGGAACTTATCTGCACAAAGCAGATACTGTGCCACTGAGCTGTGGCCCTTCCCCAAATTTGGGGGACTAATAACTTTAGTATAAACAATCAAAATAATTTAGTATTGTAAAATAATGTCATAAAACCAATGCATTGATTAACAGCCATTAAACCACCAAACCCTGCAAGTGGAAACCTGCAGAAAGGCTTCCTTTAGTGCAAAAGCACTTTCTCTCATTGACACCCCCCCAAAAAAAATGGTTTGGCGGAGGAGTCAGGAGAACCCCCAGAAGCCCCCCCCCCCCGAGGGAAAGAGAGAGGAGATTGTTCCCTCTGGCAAGCTGAAACGCTTGCACTGATCCAGTGATTGCCATAGTGCTGTGCTGAATTCTTCCCAATATAAATAAGAATATATTTTAAAAGGCAGTCCCCGCCTACAGGTTCACAATCTAAAAGAGGGGGAAGACATTGGCAGTGTGTTTGCATGTGTCGAGATATGCCTGGTTTGTGCCACTTCAGATTGCATCGGGGGAGATTTCCACAGAAGGCAAACAATGCCAGTTACAGGAGCGCTCTCTTCATCCCAAGTGGCACAATCTAGGCATAGGCTGATCACCAGGCCTTTGCTCATCGTTTGCAACTTGCCATGCAATGGCTCTGTCCAGCATCCTGTTCTCTCAGTGGCCAATCAGATGTGCCCATGCGAAACTCCCAAGCGGGACCCAAGGGCAACAGCAGCTGGCATTCGGAAGCAAACTTCCGCCATCACTGAAGGCTGAACTCCGTGGCCATTGGTAGCTTTCTTCTCCTCCTCCGTGAATTTGTCTAATTCTCTTTTCAATGCATCCAAGCTGGTGCCCATTGCAGCCTCTGGTGGGAACAGACTCTGCAGCTTAATCTCGTGGGTGCTTCGCCCTCTTTGTGTTGTTTTATCCGATCCCACAAGGCAAAAGGAAGTTGACCTATTCCACGCGTAATAATACCTTTCCCACCTGCTGTGCAAAATTGGCGGGTTGTTCACAAGCCTTATTTTGCCCCACCTTCAGTAACAAGCGAGGGCAGCTTAGTGCCGCTCCTAAGTTTCTTTTCATCCCATTTGTTCCTCCAGGGTGCGTGGCTCCCTGTTGGGTTATCCCATATCTTGCCTGCGGCTGTGTAGGTGTCCAGAACGGGCTGTGGCTCCTAATCTCCTGTTGCCTCTGCGTCTTTCTGCATAGAAAATGTTAAGCTTTTGAGCAGATTAGGGCCGTATGAATTTGGCTTTTGCAGGCGGGAGATTGGAACCTGAAAGCAAGCGCCATTGCGCACTTTATTCTCTACCCCCCCCCACCTCCCGCCCAATAAATAAACCTTTAAAATCTGTACTATTTGTTGGAGTCACTGTAGTTTGCAATGCAAAGGATACAACTGCTGTGCATGTTCGTCGTTACGATGAATGGAATTTATTTCACCGGTAAGGGTAGGGGATATTGGGAATATTTTTACGTTTTGTAATGTCTGCCCTTGTTAGTGGTTTGTTTCTGGGGTGAACAAAGCCCTCCCCCGGAAAGAGACCCCCTAGGCAGGTTTATGCTCACCCACAGAAGTTTAGGACTTACAATAGCTGCTTGCTGTGAGAACTAAACAGAGCCTTTGGGCTCAGAAGCAGTCTATCTTTGAAAACCAGGACTTTATAAGGCTTTCCAGTAACACCTGGGTGGCCACTTGTCAGAAACAGTATTGTCAAGGCTGGTTCAGCTGCGGGTCAGCATGGAGAGACACAGAGATGAGCAGTGAAGTTGATTCTTTATTCAGGGAAACAGAATACAAACAGAGAAACCTATGGGCAAGACTGGCCCCAGTAAAGCAGTTGCCAGAACAGATTATCTGTGCCTCCCACATCCCCCTAAGTCTCCTCTCCAGCCAGCTGTTTTCCCAGGAGTCTTAAACAATGTCAGAGAAAGGGCCCCTGCACTCTCCGTACTCTCTGCTACATGCAAAGCCCTCCTTGTCCTTGGAGACAAGGGGAGGAGAATACAGTAGGACCAGCCGGCTATTGGGAATCCGTTGCAGCCTCAGCTCCATCTCCTCCTCAGCTGCCTGTCCTGAATCTGCAGTGCTTTCTGCCTTTTCTTCCTCTCTCTCACTCAAGCCTGCTGCTTGTTCAGCGTCTAACCATTCTGCTCCCTGTTCATCCTCTGACTTGTCTTCAGTGTCAGTAGGGAAAATGGTAATGTGGGAAAGGGGTGAGGGAGAGAGAATTGTGGAACGCCCAGGGTTCTTTTTGGAGGGAGGATACGCTGCAACATTTTTATTCTGGTTGTACTTGTACGACTATGATAAGGATACACGGGGAGGGTCCGTATGGCAGAGTCTTCTGTCCCTGGCTGTCGATGGCATACTCCTGGTTCTAGGCTCTTCCCTGCCGACAGGAGGGACAGAAGGAGCTGCAGATGGACTTCCTCGGTCACAGTCCAGGTTCTTTTACATGGCAGCTTATTAGTAAGCGTCTAGCCCAGTATCCTGCTTCCAAGAGCAAGGCAGGCAGCCAGCTGATTCCTGGAAGCTCAGAGAATGGCATGAGAGTGGTACACTCCCCTGTTTGCCTCCAGTGCTTGGTATTCGGGTAGAAGGAAACTGCCACCAGACCTGGCTAATGGCACTTGGTTATTTATAATACTTGTACCACAATTTCATAAAAAGGATAAGTGGTTTTATGAATTACACTGTTTGACACTGGAGCAGACTGCTTTGGAAAGTAGTGGACAATCCTTCGTTGGAGGTTTTTAAACAGAGCTTGGATGGACAGATGTCAGGGAATCTTTAGCTACTAGATGACTTATGATTCTGTATCTATTGATCAATCTATCAATTGATCAATCTACACACACACTCCAAATCAGATATCACTGGCTAACAGTAACATAAATATTCTTTCCTGTACATTGGTACCTCGGGTTAAGAACTTAATTCATTCCAGAGGTCCGTTGTTAACCTGAAACGGTTCTTAACCTGAAGCATGCTTTCGTTAATGGGGCTGCTGCGCCGCTGGTGCACAATTTCCATTCTTATCCTGGGGCAAAGTTCTGAACCTGGAGCAACCACTTCCTGGTTAGTGGAGTTTGTAATCCGAAGCATCTGTAACCTGAGGTACCACTGTAATTGTCTGCAAAAGCCTGGTGGCATAGAAACCTTTTCAGCAAACATTTCTGCTTATCTATTGGAAGTGCACTCTGCAAGACTGGAGGCCCAGTTTCATGTAGATGAGCCTCACCAGCAGACAACCAATAATGCTCTAACAGGTGTCTTCTGTGCTTAAGCTAGGATATAAGGGTCCAGGCAATCTCTATGTTACGCTGGACCAAAGTTGTTCAGGTAGAGATGGGCAGCCAGTGCAGATGTTTTAACAATGATATTGCATGTTGTCAGTGATTTGACCTCATCAGCATACTAGCCTCTACAATCAGCTTCTGGACCCAGGACCGAGGGCAGCTCTGCATATAGTTGATAGGTCTTGTAGACCTATGCTCCTCTAAATTGGCCCAACGTGTCTTTTAAATAAGAATAAGAATAGTGCTCCCACCCATCTGACTGGGTCCCCCAGCCACTCTGGGCGGCCTCTACCGTATGCAAAAGCATAATATAACATCAAACATTAAAAACTTCCCTAAACAGGGCTGCCTTCAGATGTCTTCTAAAAGTTGTATATTTATCTCCTTGACATCTGATGGGAGGGCATTCCACAGGGCGGGTGCCACCACCAAGAAGGCCCTCTGCCTGGTTCCTTCTCACAGGGAGGGAACCACCAGAAGGCCCTCGGAGCTGGACCTCCATGTCTGGGCTGAATGATGGGGAACACTCCTTCAGGTATACAGGGCATCTTAAGCTAGTGTTGCTACCACCCCATCTTAAGAACATAAGAAAAGCCTACTGGATCAGGCCCATGGCCCATGTGGTCCAGCATCCTGTTCTCTCAGTGGCCAACGAGATGCCCATTATGGGAAACCCCACAAGCAGGATTCAAGCACAAGAGCAACTAATCCCACCCCCAGCAGGAATCTTTTGCCAATGTGGGGCTCAAACCCACGACCCTGAGATTAAGAGTCCCACTGAGTGGTCCCTGAGCTAGCTCTGCATGGCGCTATGAGCAAGAACGTCCAGCAGATCAGCGAAACTGTTCTTGGCTGCTAGGAATTGCTTCTGTTCAGTCTCAGTCTGCCTTGCCGCGGCACAGAGGCAGCCCCTCCTGGGCGCCCTGACGAAGGAACCTGCTGTATTTGGAGCTCATTAGGAGCAGCTTTCAGGGGCTTCTGCTAACAAGCTGCTGAGCAACAAGCGAAAGAATAGAAGGCTGGGTGGACTTAATGCCTTTAAGAATTCTTCCCCCCAACCTCCCCCGGGCGTCCATCTAGTAACTGGCAATATTTAAATGCTGTTTCATGTACCCATTCGAATTACTCTTAAACACAGACGAATAAGGACAGTAGCTTTGCTTTCAGATAAGGAGACTTTATATTGCAAACTGGTTCATCGCATATCGGAAATGGGTCATTGGCAACAGGCTTGCTTAATTTACCAGATGTTCCCCAGAAAGTGTAAAACTAGACAGTGGGGAGAGAGAATATGGGCTGGCATGTTGATGCCAAAGGTGCAGAGTAAAGGGTAAAGGGACCCCTGACCATTAGATCCAGTCGTGACCGACTCTGGGGTTGCGGCGCTCATCTCGCTTTATTGGCCGAGGGAGCCGGCGTACAGCTTCCGGGTCATGTGGCCAGCATGACTAAGCCGCTTCTGGCGAACCAGAGCAGCGCACGGAAACGCCGTTTCCCTTCCCACCGGAGCAGTACCTATTTATCTACTTGCACTTTGACGTGCTTTCGAACTGCTAGGTGGGCAGGAGCAGGGACCGAGCAACGGGAGCTCACCCCGTCGCGGGGATTCGAACCGCTGACCTTCTGATCGGCAAGTCCTAGGCCCTGAGGCTTAACCCACAGCACCACCCGCGTCCCGAAAGGTGCAGAATAGATGCTTCCCAAAAGCCCTGCATGAGGCACACCGATCTCCCTCAAAGAGAGGGTAGGACCCAAACCAGTGGAGTCTAAACATTGAGCAGAACTTTCTGACAGTAAGAGCTGTTTGGCAGTGGAACGGATGACCTCAGAAGGCGGTGGGCTCTCCTTCCTTGGAGGTTTTCCAGCAGAGCTTGGGGCAGCCATCTGTCAGGGATGCTTTAGCTGTGATTCCTACATTGCAGGGGGTTCAACTTCAGCCTTTCTCAACCTGTGGGTCCCCAGATGTTGTTGAACTACAATTCCCATCACCCCTAGCTAGCAAGGCCCAGAGCTCAGGGATGATGGGAATTGTAGTCCAACAACATCTGGGGAGCCACAGGTTGAGAACCACTGAACTAGATGAACTCCAACTCTGCAATTCTGTGAAAGAAGCATATATCTGGAAGCACCTTGGATTTCAAACTGTTTTGGGATGCCCGGAAAAGTGAAAATACTTTTTGTAGCACCCAAATTTGGAAGCAGGCAACTAGCACAGAGTTGTGTGGTCAAAAAGAAGACAAATCCTGCAGGAATGGCAAATGAATTTGTAAGCAAGGAAGGCCAAGTTGTGCCGTCCGGCTTGGGTTGTCCTTTTCTTGAAAAGGCAGTAACTGAATCCTTGTTTCCTGAACGCTGAATTCCAACCCCCAAATCCTACACTTGGCGCAGTGATCATAGGGCAGCTGGGATCTCCAAATGTCTTGGGCAGCAACTCCCATTGGCCATGTTTGTGCTGGTGGGACTTGTAGTCCAAAAGTATCTGGAAAGGCTGGGATAGTTCTTGTGCACTTGCCCGGTTGACTGAATCCCACAAAGCCCTAAAATAAAGTGTCTTTCGCGTTTGCTTCACTGAACACTCTCTGCTTGGTAAAAGCTTGTTCTCAGAAGGCACACTGCGTAGAGAGAAGGGAAAGGGAGGGAGGGAGAAGAGGCGGTGCTTATTCAGCAAATCTGACTTCCTGCTATCCTTGTGTCGTTCCCCCTATGGAGGTGGGGGGGGGAGAAGGGGCTTGATAAGAGGGGGCTTCAGAATTAAAATATCACCCAGTTGCTGCACAGTAAAAAGAAGTTAATAATAATAATAATAATAATAATAATAATAATAATAATAATAATTTATATGCCGCCCATCTGACTGGGTTACCCCAGCCCCCCGGGGCAGCTTCCAACAAATTAAGACAGAGTAAGACATCAAACATTAAAAACTTCCTTAAACAGGGCTGCCTTCAGATGTCTTCTAAAAGTCAGGTAGTTGTTTATTTCCTTGACATCTGATGAGAGGGTGCCACCACCGAGAAGGCCCTCTGCCTGGTTCTCTGTAACTTGGTTTCTCGCAGGGAGGGAACTGCCAGAAGGCCCTCTGTGCTGGACTTCAGTGTCCGGGCAGAACGATGGGGGTGGAGATGCTCCTTCAGGTCTACTGGGCCGAGGCCATTTAGAGCTCTAAAGGTCAGCACCAACACTGAATTGTGCTCAGAAATGTACTGGGAGCCAGTGTAGATCCTTTAGGACCGGTGTTATGTTTTCCCAGTGGCTGCTGCCAGTCCCCAGCCTGGCAGCTGCATTCTGGATTAGTTGTAGTTTCTGAGTCACCTTCAAAGGCTGCCCCACGTAGAGGTGGAGTGGAAGTGTGGCAAGGCTCATGTGTAGTTCGGGTCTTCCCGTTGATCCGCCACCCCATAGGAGGGGCCACGGCAGCTCTCACAATGTAGGGCTGGGAGTGTGGGGCAGGTGGTCCTCTTGTGTTGCTAGCTGACAGCTTCGTTCTGTCTGGCCCTGGTGACAGTCTGCTGCTGCGTGCCTCTCACTCCCAGGGGCATGGGGTGACATTTCCATCTCAGCTCCCCGGTAAGGAGTTAGAGTCACTCCTCCCACCCGCTGCCCTTGCCAGTTGCATAAGGTGCACAAACCCAACCGAAGGCAGCCAGACAAAATGCACAGAATCCGGAGGAGGGACGCGAATCTGTCTGGCGTCTTTGCTGCTTTATATAAAGCGCTTGGCATTTCTCTATTTGGGTCAAGCAAAAAAGAGCGCAGTTCCTCTTAAGACTGTTGTTGAGAGCGGGTCCGGGGACGGGACGTGGAGAGTCAAAGTAGATTCCTTTTCGGGTCTATTGCAGCCTCCAGATCTTCTGCTGCTTCCAAGGCCTCTGGTCAGTGATGCCTTGCATCTGCTAGCCTGCTCTGAGCACACCATTCCAGGTTAAGCAAATTCCTTTGCTGCCTCCGCCTCTGCTTCCCTCTCCCATCTGAATAGCTCCCTTTTCTCTCCCCCTCTTTTTGTGCCTCTCGTCGTCATGTTTGAAAGAATAAAGATGCCCCTTCTCCGCCCCCCGCCCTGCACAGCTTAATCCGTTGCCCTCTAAAGGATTAGCGTCATCGGCAGAAAATCCATTATGAGAATTATGGAGCTATTTCAATGAAGGATGGTTTTGGTCCGGCTTAGGCAGCTTGAGCAGAGAGCCTGCCTTGCAGGCCGGGGCCCATTCACAAGCACCTGTTTCCGAGCAAGGCTTCCCTGCCCTTTTCCATGGCAGGCTGGGGACAAGCCAAAAGTGCTTGAGCTGGTTCCCGGGCAGGTGGAGTGAGAAGGTGAATCACGGATCCCTTCTGTACTCGCCTAGAGGATGAATGGAGTGAGTAGGAGGACTGGATTTAAGCCCAGCTAAGCCACTGAGATGCTCCTTGCTGGTGGGTCAGCACGGAAACGAGAGGCAAGCGTTAGAACATCCAGTCTGAGACACTCTTCCAAGTCTGAGTGCCTTTCTCTCCTAATGCCAGAGTGGTAGTAGCTCAAAAGTTAATCCAGGTCTTGGGGTTGCTAATTTTTATTTATTTGTTCGTTGGCTTCCACACATGTCTCAAGGTGATGTACTCTTCTTCTTCTTTTAATAAATTTTGTATTAACAATTTCAACATAACAAATTATCAAAACAAATCATCTTCATTATTCCCCCCTCCCCAACAAACCCTCCCCCAAGACATCCCTCAGCTCCTCTCTCTGATTTCTCAACTCACGTTGTTCTCTGCATATTGTAAAATTGTATACATCCTTATATTATCTATCTACTATATTAACCCTCAATGAATTTGTGTATGCTTGTTCAAAACCTGCCAAGGAGTTCAGTTCATTTTGTTGTCTTTTAAAATGATTTGTAAAAAGTTCCCATTCTTCTTTAAAGTCACAGTTGTCCTTATCTCGCAATTTGTATGTCAGTTTCGCCAGTTCCGCATAGTTCATCAGTTTCTCCTGCCACTCTTCTTTTGTCGGGGTTTCCTCATTCTTCCATCCTTGTGCTATCAAGACTCTTGCTGCTGCTGTAGCATACATAAATAAGTTCTTTATTTTCCTTGGCAGGTCTTGTCCTACAATCCCTAACAAAAATGCTTCTGGTGTTTTGTTTTGTTTTTACAAATATCATTTTAAACATTTTCTTCAACTCATTATATATCGTTTCCCAACTTTTTAAAAATTTCTCTGCATTCCCACCACATATGGTAAAAGGTCCCTTCCTTTTCTTTACATTTCCAACATACGTTTGACCCAAAGGTGATGTACTCTAAGAACATAAGAAGAACTTGCTGGATCAGGCCAATGACCCATCTAATCCAGCTCACAGTGGCCAACCAAATCCCTGTGGAAAACCAGGAAGCAGGATTTGAGCAAAACAGCACTTTCCCCTCCTGTTATTTCCAGCAAAAAGCATTCAGAAGCACTGCAGCCTCTGACCATGGAGTCACAGCATAGCTGTCCTGCCTCGTAGCCATCGATAGCCCTCTCCTCCATGAATTTATCTAATCCAGGCTTCCTCAAACTCGGCCCTCCATATATTTTTTTGGTCTACAACTCCCATGATCCCTAGCTAGCAGGACCAGTGGTCAGGGATGATGGGAATTGTAGTCTCAAAACATCTGGAGGGCGAGTTTGAGGAAGCCTGGTCTAATCCTTTTCTAAAGCCATCCAAATTGGTGGCCAGCACCGTCTCCTGTGGAAGGGAGTTCCACAGTTTTAACTACGTGCTGCGTGAAAAAGGGCTTCCTTTTATCTTCCAACACTTAGCTCAGAGCCGCTCACAATCATCACAACAGCATCACGGAGAGGGAAACACCGCAAGCACTATTATATCAAATACGGTAACATGTAAAGGTATCCCTGACCATTAGGTCCAGTCGTGGACGACTCTGCGGTTGCGGCGCTCATCTCGCTATATAGGCCGAGGAAGCCGGCGTTTGTCCGCAGACAGCTTCCGGGTCATGGTGTCAGCATGACTAAGCCGCTTCTGGCGAACCAGAGCAGCGCACGGAAATGCCGTTTACTTTCCCGCCTATTTATCTACTTGCACCTTACCGTGCTTTCGAGCTGCTAGGTTGGCAGGGGCAGGGACCGAGCAATGGGAGCTCACCCTGTCGCAGGGATTTGAACCGCCCTAGGCCCTGTGGTTTAGACCACAGCGCCACCCGTGTCCCTTACGGTAATATATAAAATATATAAAATAAATAAATTCGTCAGAACAATGAATGCAATTCACTTAAGTAATAGCAATACAATAAAAGCAGCTTTCAAAAACTTTAAAACCATGCAAAAGATAAAAGCAGATTAAATTCAACAAACAGTATGAAGGAGGCACCTGTGGTTAGAGACCTAGTCATTCGGTTCATTGGGGGGAAAGTAAAACTTCCGTGCAGATAGTGGGTGTCTGCTGTATCTCTACAGAACAGGGGCAGCCACACTCCCAAGCCCTGTGCCCAAGTTACTGTAGAGCTGGGCTTGTGATATTTTTGGGTCTTGGAGAAAGAAGAAGCTCTCCCACAGACCACAGTGACCCACTGGGTGTATATAAAGGATAAGACAGTCTCTCGTCTTGGTGGAATCACCAGTTGCTGAAGAATTAACGCTGCTCACTACCAAAAACACAGCTCAAGCAAGACTTTGCCTTCGAACAGCCTGGCGGCGTTCCATGGACTAACCACACATTTCAGGAGGCTGAAAGTGTGAGCTTTCGAACTACACAGGACTCTTCTTCAGACCTCGGATGTTTACAGTAGCAACTTTTAAATGTGAAGAACGTAGCAGGGCAGGCAGCTTTTGAGCCCGAGGAAAGCTGCTGGCACAAACAGAAGCTGGGTTAATTGGATTGCAAATGTCTTGCCTCGCTGTGAAGGGTCAGGTTTAAAACCAACCTAAGTCTATAAGGCAAGAAAACCCCAGTGTGTGTTGGGGAGGGAGGCAAAGGGGGCGAAACCTTTCTACCTCTAACGCTGTTGTGTTTAGAGTGTTCCCTGTCCCCCCCGTACTCATGCAAAACTGCCCCGTTTTCAGATTAGCAGAGCTGGAGTTAAATGTGGGAAGCAGTCAATTTTTATTACATTTTCTGGTATTACCTAGTGGCCAGAGGGCTTGGAACCCAGCGGGGAGCTGTTCTGCTGCCAGTTCAACGAATGATCAGCTTCAGATTGTTGTGACCCAATGCCTCCGTTGGCCCAGTTTCTCAGAATTTGGAGATTCACACTTTGCAAGCATTTGGTGTTTATGGAAGCACTGGAATTTCTTATTGCGTCTCTGGCTTTTTAGAACTTCCTTCTTCTTAAACCTTTGCAACACATCACCGCGGATCCTCACTGGTCCCAGATTGAACCACCCCTCTCGTTTGAGAGGGGGGGGGAATCCAAATCATATCATATCCACATATTTATTCTGGATTCATAGTGCTGGTCCAAAGTGCCTCCTTGCACCTCTGGTGTTTAAAACTTGCTTCCTCTTTGAAGCACATCATTTTGTCTCCTCACCTGCCCCTAAATTGGCTTAGCCTTCTAGTTTGAGTGGTAAGGAAACAAACCCAAATCATATCATATACTCAAATACCTATCCAGAATTCACAGGGCTGGTCTGCAGATAACACACGCTCTCTCTCATTGTGCAGAAATCCCCAAAGCCATCCTGAGTACATGTTCAAATAAGTGCCTGAGTTCTTTCGGCGTTATATAAAAACGGTTTGCGTGGAGTTATATAATCAATTAAACATAGCCTCTTCTGACTGCGATGGTCTGCTTATGTGTTTTATACCTGCCTTCCCTTTCTGGTGTGACACAAGAGCACCTCTTTCCTCTCACGCAAGAGCGTCCTTTTCGTATCTGACAGCCAGCCACTTGGATCTTTCCTCGTAATGCTGCACAAAAGGCTTTCTCTTAAATGAATTTGTGCTTCTGCATCGGGGTGGGGACCCTCAGCCTTGGGGGCCATTTGCACCCCACCTTACATGGCCACTGGGACTCTCCCTAGCCATCAAACTCCCAACCTCCTTGAGTATTTTATGCCTGGCTGGAATGTGTCCTTGAACTCTGATAATGTTTTTCTGCTTGCCTGGGTGGAGGATAGAACCACGGGTACCTGAGCATGTGTAGAAAGCCGAAGGTTGTGGACTCTCTTTCTTTGGAGGTTTTAAAGCAGAGGTGGTCAGCGATTCTTGAGCTGTGATTCCTGCACTGGACTAGATGAACTCTAGAGTACCTTCCACCCACATAATTCTACGATTCTGCTGTGCAAAGTTTGCATTCAATACTCTGACTCGTCTTTTGGCTTGGGCCCTGCCTATTGCTAGCATGTGGAAGGTTGCCCAGAAGAAAATGTGACCCTGACGTCGGGGGAAGCCAACATGGTGCCCTCTAGATGATCAAAGGTAAAGGGACCCCTGACTATTAGGTCCATTCGCAGACGACTCTGGGGTTGCGGTGCTCATCTCTCTTTATTGGCCAAGGGAGCTGGCGTACAGCTTCCGGGTCATGTGGCCAGCATGACTAAGCCGCTTCTGGCGAACCAGAGCAGCGCACGGAAATGCCTTTTACCTTCCCGCCAGAGTGGTACCTATTTATCTACTTGTACTTTGACGTGCTTTTGAACTGCTAGGTGGGCAGGAGCAGGGACCGAGCAACAGGAGCTCACCCCGTGGCGGGGATTCGAACCGCTGACCTTCTGATTGGCAAGTCCTAGGCTCCGTGGTTTAACCCACAGCGCTACCCACGTCCCGTCTAGATGATCATAGAATTGCAGAGTTGGAAGGGATCCCAGTGGTCATCTAGTCCAACCCCCTGCAATGCAGGAATCTCAGCTAAAGCGTCCATGACAGATAGCCATAAAACCTTCAAGGAAGGAGAGTCCACTACCTCCCGAGAGTGACCTTTCCACTGTTGAGCAGCTCTTCCTGGACTCAAACTCCCATCAACCACTGCATGGCAGAAGCAGTGGGCGTTGTCCTCCAGTGATGTGCATCTGCAGAAAGTCTGTCCAATCTCTTTGGTTACTGGACGCTCTTCAGGCTGGATGTTGGCAACCCGCATGCATTTCCCCTCCCCGTTGCTCGCAGCCAGGTACCCCAGGGTGTCTTGGCTGAAGTTGTCAAGCTGACAGAGTGCCAAGGATTTGCCTGGCAGCAACACAGCTGCAGCACCCAAGTCTAAAGCTCTGTAATTGAATGGGATTTGCTACTTGGGGGTGCGTCCTTCGACACTAACGCACTTTGGCATGAATCCTTTTTTAGGAGATAGCCAGTTCTTCATCAGAGTCTTCGCCAACCTTGGGCCCTCTATGTGTTTAATTTTTATTTATTTATTGCGTAGCAATCCCACCTACTTCTCCATGGAGCTCATGGTTTCATACGTGGTTCTCCTCTTCCTTGTTTAATCCTCACAGCAACCCTGTGAGGTAGGCTAGTGGCCTGCCCAAGCTCGCTTAGTGAGAGCTTTGTGGCTGAGTGGGGATTCGAACCCTGGTCTCCCAGGTCCTAGTCCAGTTCTCTAACCGTTGCTCCATACAGGTTCTCTGTCAATGGACTGCAATTCCCACCCCCCACTGTGCTGTCTGAGGCTGATGGGATTTGTAGTCCAACATCATCTGATATTGGCAAAGGGTCCTAGAGCTGTACTAGAGAAATGGCTCAGCACTTGAGGGTCGCTTCCAAGGCGTGTTCCGATGCCATTCTGAAGTGGTCCCCTTTAGCTGTCATTGGGACTTTGCCCTTGAGAAATCTTTGTGGATATTGTGCTTTGAGGGGGGAGACATGGACAACCCCATAGGGCTGCTAAGTCTTGTGTCATATGAGAATCTGTAAGCAGATTTTGGTTTCGAGAAGCTGAAGGCAGCCGGCCAGGCCTGAGAGTTGGCCAATGCCATTCTTGAGCTGGGAGCATTAGCTTGTTGTTTAGTCGTGTCCGACTCTTGGTGACCTCCTGGACCAGAGCATGTCAGGCACTCCTGTCTTCCACTGCCTCCCGCAGTTTGGTCAAACTCATGTTGGTAGCTTCGAGAACACTATCCAACCATCTCGTCCTCTGTCGTCCCCTTCTCCTTGTGCCCTCCATCTTTCCCAACATCAGGGTCTTTTCCAGGGAGTCTTCTCCTCTCATGAGGTGGCCCAAGTATTGGAGCCTCAGCTTCAGGATCTGTCCTTCCAGTGAGCACTCAGGGCTGATTTCCTTCAGAATGGAGAGATTTGATCTTCTTGCAGTCCGTGGGACTCTCAAGAGTTTCCTCCAGCACCATAATTCAAAAGCATCCATTCTTCGGCGATCAGCCTTCTTTATGGTCCAGCTCTCACTTCTGTACATCACTACTGGGAAAACCATAGCTTTAACTATACAGACCTTTGTCGGCAAGGGGGTGTCTCTGCTTTTTAAGATGCTGTCTAGGTTTGTCATTGCCGAGCCTTAGCTACATAGGGCATAATTCCTCGCATTGCAGGCGGTTAGACTGGATGACCCTTTAGGACCCTTCCAACTCTTCAGTTCTATAATCGAACTGCTTCAGGCAGCCTGTTCGTTGGGCATTCACCCTGCTCCTTGCACCGGTTTGGTGCTGGAACAAACTTTGGGTTTGTATCGAAACTATACACAGAGTATAATCTAGTTGAATAGTATCATGGAATTATAGAGGAGGAAGGGACCACAAGGGTCATTTAGTCCAACCCCCTGCAGTGCAGGAATATTTTTGCCCATCGTGAGGCTCAAACCTTGAGATTAAAAGTCTCGCGCTTTGCTGACTGAGCTCGGCCACAGGCTTCTTTCCAGACCTTTTAAGCATGCTTCTTTATACATGGGACAAACGACCTCTACGAAGGGGCAACAGCATGCAGAAGACTGTTGCTGAAAAAGCACAGACCTTCTTAGCTTGTGCACTCTTGACAGATCGAACTTCTAATAATAATAATAATAATAATAATAATAATAATAATAATAATTTATTTATACCCCGCCCATCTGGCTGGGCTTCCCCAGCCACTCTGGGCGGCTTTCAACAAAATATTAAAATACCGTAATACATCAAACATTAAAAGCTTCCCTAAACAGGGCTGCCTGTTTAGGCATACAATACTATTTTATTTAAATAAAAAAACCCCAAACAAACTGAACATTCAGAAGTGGCTGGCATAGGCGCTCCCTGGCCCCCAAGTGAAGACTTCTTTTGGGATCAATAGGTGGATTAGCAAGATGATTAGAAAGAGGAATTGAATCATTCTCAAGTTAATGTGGCTCTGGCTCCTTGAAGACCCCGGAATAGAACAATTTTTTTGGGGGGGTGTGTTCTCTGCTGGGGCAGCTGAGCCAAGGAGTGGAGACAAATTACTAGGTGGAGGGGCTGCACCCTTCCACGTGCGAGATGTCCTCGCAATACCTATTTGGGGAGGGGGGCCCGGGCTTCCTTTCTGCTCCATCAGCCAGAAAGGTCTCCCCCATCAGCCTTTACGAACTAATGAACAGGCCTGATTAAGTTTTGGCAGCTCCCACACCGCACCACCCCCTGAGGTATTCCCGGGCTGAGGGAAGGGGGAGAGGGGAGGCAAAATGTTCACGCACTGGCGCTCCGTGCAACATTACAGAGAGGATGGCCTCGTAATTAAATGCTGAATGAAAGCAAATGTTTGCTGATGAGCATGGTGGGTGGTTAATTAAGCGGACGGGGAGGAGGGGAGAGCAAAGTTCGAACCCACAACCCTGAGTTGAAGAGTCTCATGCTCTACCATCTGAGCCAGGGGTAGGCAACCTAAGGCCTATGGGCCGGATCCGGCCCAGTCGCCCTCTCAATCCAACCCGCGGACGGTCTGGGAATCTGTGTGTTTTTACATGAGTAGAATGTGTCTTTTTATTTAAAATGCATCTCTGGGTTATTTGTGGGGCCTGCCTGGTGTTTTTACATGACTAGAACGTGTGCTTTTATTTAAAATGCATCTCTGGGTTATTTGTGGGGCATAGGAATTCGTTCATTATTTTTTTCAAAATAGAGTCCGGCCCTCCACATGGTCTGAGGGACGGTGGACCAGCCCACGGCTGAAAAAGTTTGCTGACCCCTGAGTCTGAGCTTTCCCAGATCCTTCTCCGTGAATTTGTCTAATCCTCTTTTAAAACCAAGTTGGAGGCCACCACTGCGAGTTCTGCCGCTCAACTCTGTGCTGCGTGAAGAAGTTCTTATCCATCCATCTTTCGATCTTCAGCTTTGTTGGATACGCACGACTTCTGCCGTTGTGTGTGCAAGAGAAAAACTATCTCTCCCCTCTTTCTCCATGCCATACAGGAAGAGTAGGATAAGCACATCATAAATAAATTGCCATCTCGAATAGGAGCCGCACGGAACTCCCGTTCTGTGCTTGGATAAACAGTTTTGTGGCGACTTACAGTACACAGAACTGGCAAGATGGAGGCTGCTGAATGGGTAGGAACGCAGATCAATCGTTATTGCATAAAGGTGACTTCTAGTCTCTGCGGCTGCAAGTTTAAAGACGTGTCTGTGTGTCCTTGAACTTGAGGAGATGGACTGTCGCTGAAAAGGCAGCAGACAGCCCTGAGCCACCCAAAAGCCTCGGTGAACTGGCTGCTAATTTAATCCTGCCAGAGGCCCTGGGGGTGCTGAGTCCCGCAGCAAGTTTCTTTTTCCATGGTGTGAAATCCGCCCGTGTGACAAACTGAATTATACATGCTTCTGCCTGTAGCAGAAGAAAATTCTGAAACACATTAATAACTTGGTTTAGGGGCAGGGAATGAAGTTCGTTTCTAGCAACACAAACACCCCAATCGCACCTCTCATTTCCTGCCCCTGGTCTCTCTGCTTACGCAAGGCTGGTTTGTTTATTGATTTTTAATTTGCATTTATATCCCACCTTTTTTCCTCCTTTGAGGAGCTCAAGATGACAGGCAGGGTTCCCTTCCTCCCCATTTTCTCCTTGCAAGGTGGGCGAGTTTGAGAGAAGACAACGACTGGCCCACATCCAAGGTCATCTTTGTGACCAAGTGGCGATTTGAATACTGGCGTCTCCCAGGTCCTAGTCCAGCACTCTAACCACTAGGCCATGTTATTTGGAGGGAGGGGGGCAAGGTGGGACCGTAAGGGTTGCTGTGGGAAGTGAGTCAAGAAGTAATGGTAAAGGGACTCCTGACCATTAGGTCCAGTCGTGACCGACTCTGGGGTTGCGGCGCTCATCTCGCTTTATCGGCCGAGGGAGCCAGTGTACAGCTTCCGGGTCATGTGGCCAGTATGACTAAGCCGCTTCTGGCGAACCAGAGCAGCGCACAGAAACGCCGTTTACCTTCCCGCCGGAGCAGTACCTATTTATCTACTTGCACTTTGACGTGCTTTCGAACTGCTAGGTTGGCAGGAGCAGGGACCGAGCAACGGGAGCTCACCCCATCGCGGGGATTTGAACCGCCGACCTTCTGATCGGCAAGTCCTAGGCTCAGTGGTTTAACTCACAGTGCCATCTGCGTCCAACCCTTTTAAAAAAAGGTCTCACACTGCATAGGATTCTGAAGGCATCCCAGCCCAATCCCTGCGCCGAAACTGTAGAATTACAGGACTTTCGAGTTGGAAGGGATCCTGAGGATCATCTAGTCCAGCCCCCTGAAATGCAGGAATTTCAGCTAGCCATTCCCAGCACTGGGAATTGAGCGGAAGTCTGAAGCCTCCTGGCATTGCCCAAGTGGTTGCCTGGCCTTCGGCCCAGGCCCAGTTTGACCCCCCTCTATGGGTCCCTGTAAGTTACCTCTTTGGCCCTTTTATGGGCACAGGTGGGACCAACATGGATAGCTGGCCCTGACGAATACTCGAGGTTCCCGATCCCTGTGGTTGTAATTCGTGGGCAATCATTTAATTCTATCCCGATCCTAATCTTTAAGCCCTATTTTAGTCAATTGTTTGATTGTGTTTTAACATATTTGATGTTAGCTGCCCTGAGCCTGGTCTTGGCTGGGGAGGGTGGGGTATAAATAAATAAATACTGACTAACTTAGAATTCCAGTTCCTTCCTGCCCCTCTCGGGTAGCACCAGGTACACGGCTCCTTTGGCATGGGCTCTTTTGGGCATCACCTTCTTGGCCCAGAAAGAAACCTACATTGCAGCTGGGCAGCTCCCTCCTTTGGTATTGCCAGCTCACGTGCCAAAGGGCTTTAGGTGTTCCTCCCAGGGGAATGTGCTCTCCTTTTTCCTCCCCCCGGTCCCACTCAGTCAACTGAGCCCTTTTCAAACCCTGGAAGATTCAGGACAGATTGACAGAGGCCCTTCTTCACACACCTCATAGTTAAAAACCATGGGATTCAATCCCGGAAGAGATAGTGACACCCACCAATTTGGAAGGCTTTAAAAGAGGATTTGACACATTTGTGGGAAGAGAAGACTTTCAGGGGCTATTCCCTCACTGCGAGAACCAGGCAGGGAACCAGGCAGAGAGCCTTCTCGGTGGTGGCACCCGCCCTGTGGAACGCCCTCCCACCGGATGTCAAAGAGAACAACAACTACCAGACTTTTAGAAGACATCTGAAGGCAGCCCTGTGTAGGGAAGCTTTTAATGTTTGATGCATTACGGTATCTTAATCTTTTGTTGGAAGCCGCCCAGAGTGGCTGGGGAAGCCCAGCCAGATGGGTGGGGTATGAATAAATTATTATTATTATTATTATTATTATTATTATTATTATTCGCCTTGATGGTTCGGCTCTGCCTCCACAGTCAGAGGCTGTGATGCTTCTGAATCACAGTTTCTGGGGACCACAAATGGAGAGAGAAGGAGCACAACCTGTGGGCTGGTGGATGTTCAGAGAGGGATCCTCTTCTTCTCCAGTTAGACTTTAACATATGTCGGGGACCGCCAGCATACTGGGATGAAGCTCCCTTCACCCTTGATTACTGGCGGTGCTGGCTGGAGTTGATGGGATCATACTGTGCTGGCGACTGCTTTTGCTTCCTCTGTGCAGGACGAAGCATTTTTCCACATCACGTAGTCCTGGGCATAAGGACTATGATCTGGTCCGTATCGTGATCTTAAGAACTTGCTGTGCTTCGGGAGCAGTTCCTGTGGCAGGAGGGAGATCCATTGTCCCTCCCACGTTGCATTTTCCCTCAACTGCATTTAACTCCTAGCAGTTGCATACCTCCAAAATCCTTATCTTCCTGGCTGCCACGCAACGCCGCCTTCCTTGAAGTCTCCTAGCTGGTGTTTCTGGCTCCTGGCATCGCTGAGATGAGCTCTGGAAGAGCAGAGCTGCGGGATCAGTCCAGACCCCCTTGCTAATGATCTCCTGTGGTCTGCAAGTGCAAGCAAACTCCCTGCATCCGCATGCCAGTTACGGTTAGAACCGAGCGATGGAAAGGGAGCTAATGTATGCCGATGTGTTCAGCCTCAGTGCATGGCAGTATGAAGGCTTGACATTTTCAAATGTGTTCTGAATGGATGCAAATCTTAAAAGCCATTTGGCTCCACGTTTATCAGGGCCTGGAAGATGGGCACGGCCAGATCATGGCGCTTCTGACGACGTTTGAAATCCTGCGTAGGCATAGTACAGGAGGCATTCTGAAAAACCCTCTGTGGCTTCTGCTTTTTCGATCTTATTTCTTTAGATTTCATTACGGTAAACCAAAGAATATCCATAAAGAAATATTACTAATAATGCAACAAGTTGAAGACAGCATACAGTTGAATATCATCATTAAAGTTATTATTCCAAAATATTACCCATATATACCTATTTTTCCAAAAATCTGCTAGTCTGGATTTAATAAGTTCATTTAATCATAGTTACTATCAACCATTCCCCCCAATCCATTTGCGTATGGTAGGAGATATACTCCCCCCTCCCCAAATTCTAGCTAGCATCATCTTAGCAGCAGTTAAAAGGTTGATTACTGTTTCTTGATTGTTTTCCGGGATAGCATCCCTTTTAGATAGGCAAGTAGGAATATTTTAGGGTGGCATCTTGGCTGGTATCCACTCAAGATGGGTTGCAGAGTAACATCACACAGAAGTGGAATCTGAGCTCCTAGCTTGTTGTCAAGGCAGATTGACTTTTGCTGAAAATGGGGGTTTGGGGTGGTGGTGGAAACAGTGCCGTGCGCTCTACCATTTCTAGATTAAGCTTAGCAAAGCCAAGTTTGCTGCCTAAACACGGCAAATCCCTCTAACCAGCATATAGAAGTCCACTCCCAGTGTGATGGGAAGACTTTGCAGCACCCTGCGGTAGCGAAAGAGGCACCGATACCTGTCCCTCACTCTTTGAGCTCTGTTCAACCTCCCCCTCTCTTCCTTTTGTGCTGTCATACAGCCTCTGCTAAAGGCCTGTCGTTGACGCATGGAATCCGAGTGCATTTTTTAATTAATTTCCTTTTTTTCCTTCTTTGCTTCGGTCAGCAAAACCAGAAGAGGTAAAACCAGCCGCCGAGGTCACCACAGCGAACGACATCGCGGCCCCTCCAAGCAAGGAGCTTCCTCCGAGCCCCGATAAGAAAGCCAAGGTGAGGGTCGACCGTGTTGTGCTTCCAGCGCTGCGGGTTTTGGTTCTCGGCACCCTGCTTGCCACCCCTTTTGCTTCTTAAGCCAACGATAAGTTCTGTCCTCTGAGCTGATGGGCTCCCAAGAAAAGTAGCCGGCTACCAAGTCCAGTTGATGGCACTCAAGGCTGTTAACACCATCCCTAAGCTCCTCATTTCTCACCCCGTGGTGGCTGTGAGAAGAGTCCTGACACAGATGTTGAGCAGTTTTCTTTCCAATGTCTGCTCTGTACCCAGCCCTGCTCTGCATGCTTGGAGGAGTCCTCAGACATAAGTAGGCCTGGAGTGAATTGTGTTGCGTCAAGTATTAATTGAGGCAATTAATACTTCATCCAGCAGAGTTTTACTGCTACTGAAGGCAAAGGATGGTCACAAATCCAATACATTCAGGATTGGCCCTGTCTATAATAAATCCAGTTGCACCAGACTTAACTTAAAAATAACTTATAAGAAGTCTGAAGCTTAACACTATACAGTAGTACCTCGGGTTACATATGCTTCAGGTTACATACGCTTCAGGTTGCAGACGCAGCTAAGCCAGAAATAGTACCTCGGGTTAAGAACTTTGCTTCAGGATGAGAACAGAAATCGTGCTCCAGCGGTGCAGCAGCAGCAGGAGGCCCCATTAGCTAAAGTGGTGTTTCAGGTTAAGAACAGTTGCAGGTTAAGAATGGACCTCTGGAACAAATTAAGTACTTAACCAGAGGTATACCACCATACACAGAACACCGACACCAGAAGGAAAAGAGATAGAAAGAGAAAGTGAAACCCAGGCTCCTCCTGGCCTTATTATTATAGTCCGTATGACCTTGTCAGAAGAGATAACATAACCAGTTTAAGCCAGCTGTACTCAGCTTCTCTGAAGGAATAACCCAAACATCACGAACCTCCTGCTTGTATCTTTCACACAGAGAAACTTCCAGAACACTCTTGAATTAAGTAGAATAGGACAGATCTCTGTGCATCAGATCAATACTTTATGCACTAAGAAATGCAAACTGACACTTCTCTCTGCCACAGACTCTCCCAGTTAACTAAGCCCTGTTATCTCTTCAGCTTCCAACACCTCCTCCTCTCCATCTTCTCCCTCTGAACACTCTTTGTCACCCCACCACCAATCCCTGGGCTCTGAGCCTTCTTCCCCGGGGGCTTCCCCAGCTGGTTCCTCCCCCATTCCTCTGTGTCCAACCAGGGCATGGCACCCATATACAGTGGTACCTCGGGTTAAGTACTTAATTTGTTGCGGAGGTCCGTTCTTAACCTGAAACTGTTCTTAACCTGAAGCACCACTTTAGCTAATGGGGCCTCCCGCTGCCAGAGCACGATTTCTGTTCTCATCCTGAAGCAAAGTTCTTAACCCGCGGTATTATTTCTGGGTTAGCGGAGTCTGTAACCTGAAGCATCTGTAACCTGAAGTACCACTGTATACTTTGATCGGCAGCAGCTGAGAAAGGGTCACATTCCAGTGTGGTGTAGTGGTTAAGAGCGGTAGACTCGTAATCTGGTGAACCAGGTTCGCTTCCCCGCTCCTCCACA
Organism: Podarcis melisellensis; assembly: GCF_964234715.1. Classification (NCBI taxonomy): domain Eukaryota; kingdom Metazoa; phylum Chordata; class Lepidosauria; order Squamata; family Lacertidae; genus Podarcis; species Podarcis melisellensis. Next base: position 57,216,784 of record NC_138544.1, on the reverse strand, counting down.
TGCAGCTGCTGGGTGACCTTGGGCCAGTCACACTTCTTTGAAGTCTCTCAGCCCCACACACCTCACAGAGCGTTTATTGTGGGGGAGGAAGGGAAAGGAGAATGTTAGCCGCTTTGGGACTCCTTCGGGTAGTGATAAAACGGGATATCGGATCCAAACTCTTCTTCTTCTTCATCTGCCACCTGAGACTCTTTTCTCCAGGTAAGCTGGGAACTGATCATGGGACCCATATTTAGGAATATGAGAATCTGTCTTATACAGTGGTGCCCCGCAAGACGAACGCCTCGCAAGACGGAAAACCCGCTAGACGAAAGGGTTTTCTGTTTTGGAGGCGCTTCACAAAACGAATTTCCCTATGGGGTTGCTTCGCAAGACGAAAAAATCTTGCGAGTCCCCGCGGGTTTTTTTCGTTTTTTTCGCCCTTTTCCTAAGCCGCTAAGCCGCTTAACAGCTGATCCGCTGATAAGCCGCTTAACAGCTGATCGCTAGAAGCCGCTAGACCGCTGTAGCGCTAAGCCGCTAAGCTGTCAATGGGCTTGCTTCGCAAGACGAGAAAACCGCTAGACGAAGAGAATCACGGAACGGATTCTTTTCGTCTTGTGAGGCACCACTGTACTGAGTCAGACCACCGGTCCCCCAACTGCTCACTGTTGTCTACACTGACTGGCAACAGCTCTCCAGGATTTCAGACATGAGCCTTTCCCAACCCTACCGGGAGATTCCAGTAGGATTTGAACCTGCATGCAAAGCAGATATTCCTGGGCTACAGCCCTTCCCCACCTGAAGAGAGATGGCTCGTCTCTGCTGCCCCTTGGCAGGTCACTCCTGTTTCTCAGTTTACCAAGAGGCCTGGGCAGACACAGGGGATGTAGTTACAAGGCTGTTGTGATATTTGACTCTACCAAAGATCTCATTCGGGGGGCTGATTCTTAGAGAGAGGTTGAGTCTGCAAAGTCCAGCATGGATTGGGTGCTAAACAGGAACCTAGGAAGTTGCCCTAATTCCAAGACGGACCACTGGCCCATCTCGCTCTGTACTGCCTGCACTGACTGGTAGCTGCTCTCCAGGGTTTCAGAAAGGGATCTCTCCCAGACCTTTGTGGCGATGCTGTTGGGGACTGAACCTGGAGCTTCTGCTGGCCAGGCAGACGTCCCTCCACTGAGCGGTCTCCCTTCCCTATATAGTGCAACATTTAGTCCTCCTCCCCACGGCAGCTCTTTCCTTAGGCCCAGAGAACCGCATGCTGCCATCTTTCCTTTTCGACTTGTTTCTTTGCTCCCATTTCTGCCGCTCTGACCTTTTGTTTACCATGCGCTTCTTTTCTTTTTGTTACGTCCATTTTTTGCTTGTGTGTGTGTGTGTGTTCTGTGTGTGTACGTTTTGACACCAAGCCTTCAGCCTCCGCTTCAGCAACAAAGCCTGCAGCAGCAGCAGCAGCGAAAACCAAGGGCACCCCCACTGGTGCCGCTGCCCCTGCCAAGCGGCCGGCGTCCACCGCTATGCCAGGCCAAAACAAAAAAGCCACCAGCCCTACCGCAGCCACCACCCCTAAACGCCTGGCGACGAGCGCCGCACGACCCTCCTCCTTAACTCCTAAAGAGCCCAAACCGAAGGTAAGTCGTTTGTGCAAGGGGGGAGGGTTGTGGCCTTGGAGCCGGGTTGTCCTGTTGAGCACATCTGGGCTGTTGGCATCTCGTGCTCCGTCCCTGGATAAATTGCCATTGCTTTGTCCTCCCGTTCAGTGGCGCAGCATTTGCCCTGCCGCCACTTCAGACCTTCCAGGCAAGCATGTGGTGCATTTGGCCCGAGGGTGCATCGCTTCTAAATACAGTGGTACCTCTGGTTACGTACTTAATTTGTTCCGGAGGTCCGTTCTTAACCTGAAACTATTCTTAACCTGAAGCACCACTTCAGCTAATGGGGCCTCCCGCTGCTGCCACGCCGCTGGAGCACGATTTCTGTTCTCATCCTGAAGCAAAGTTCTTAACCCGAGGTACTATTTCTGGGTTAGCAGAGTCTGTAACCTGAAGCGTATGTAACCAGAAGCGTATGTAACCCGAGGTACCACTGTACAGGTTCAAAATCCACTCAGGAAGAAAGCTAGCGTGTCAGGGAAAATCGTAGAGTTGGAAGGGATCCTGAGGATCATCTAATCAAACCCCTTGCAATGCAGGAATACGCAGCTGTCCCATAGGGAGATTGAACCCGCAACCTTGGCGTTATCCGCATCACGCTCTAACCAAGTGAGCTATCCAGGTCTCCTTACCTTTCTGCACAGAGAGGGTTTGTGTGTTAATAGAGGGGGGTTCGTTGGCTCTGCATTGCCCTTGTACAGCTCAGGAGGGAAGAGGATGAGGACAAACCTAGAATTCGGTGCCTCTGGCGCCACCTGCTGTTGGGCTCCCTTCCTTCCGCCCTACCAGTCCCAGTGGGCGCCAGCTGACAGGGCCGGCTCAAGACATTTTGCTGCCTGAGGAGGACGACAAGATGGCGCCCTTCCCCAAGGCCCTCAGAGGAGCCAATTGGACCAGCATCTTACCCCAATACTGGTCAAAGGAATGCATCTTCCACCGCACTTGACGGCAGCAGGCTAGCATAGGGAATGCAGAGCACTCACAGCTCTGGCCTCCTAGCATCTGCCACCTGAGGCAGCTGCATCACTCTGCCTCATCACAGGGCCGGCCCTGCCGGCTGCTTCTGGTCCCTCCGTTCTCTGGGTGCAAGAGGGTGGGTGGTTCAGCAGCCCTGTTAAAATCCAAAATGAAGGGATGAGCTGTCCCTGAGCAGGAGCCATCGGCGCTTACATTTTAATGGAAATGCGGCCCTTTAGGTAAGTAACCTTAGCTTACGGTTCCCGGTTCCCATAGTTACCAGGCCTCACTCATCAAAATCCTGACACTTTTTATAATTGACTTGGTGTGCCTGGAATCCAGAGCGGGCAGCAAGCATAGGAGAACACTTTGGATCTCTGCCAGGAAAGGGCTGTTTAATCCCAAAATATGTCACCGGTTCTAAATTACCGCTCAGCAATCAGAATCTGCTCTAAAGTATTGTGCAAGGAAAGGAAACCTGTCAAACAAATAAATTTCTCTCCCCCCACCCAAACCCCCCAATGTTTCCTTGCTGCATCAGTTGTTCATAGATAAATTGATCATTGCCCAGAAGTCCCAGATGGTCTCGGACAAACGGCATCTAAGCCTGTGGAGCAATTTTCTTTTTCTGCCTGTAATTAAAAGAGCTTCCTCTTGGCAGATGACCAGAGAAAGGAAGAGGGAGCATGAGTGATTCCAGTGAGCGGAAAAGAGCCAGGGAACTAAGAAATAAATTAATTAAAGGCAGCGCCTTACTTATTTTATTGCATAAGATTTTTACACCACCTGATAGGGAAAAAGGGAAACTGCCGAAACAACCCTCAAAAAAGACAAAGCAGTAGAATCATCAAGAAGAATTTAAAACATCCCAACAATGAAATCATCGATAAACTTAAAAATACGTCAACATTCTACATGCCTGGTTCATCTTGTCTGCACTGGTATCAATAGGGAGGGAGTTCCAAAGGTGTAGGTCCTGCCACACTAAAAGATAGAAGTGGTCAAGTGTCTTCTAAAGGAACGGCTCCTGTGTAGGCCCTCCGTGAGCAGAAATTAGCCTGTCCCTGCGGACGCGGGTGGCGCTGTGGGTTAAACCACAGAGCCTAGCACTTGCCGATCAGAAGGTCGGCGGTTCGAATCCCCGCGATGGGGTGAGCTCCCATTGCTCTGTCCCAGCTCCTGCCAACCTAGCAGTTTGAAAGCACGTCAAAGTGCAAGTAGATAAATAGGTACCGCTCTAGCGGGAAGGTAAACGGTGTTTCCGTGCGCTGCTCTGGTTCGCCAGAAGCGGCTTAGTCATGCTGGCCACATGACCCAGAAGCTGTACGCCGGCTCCCTCGGCCAGTAAAGCGAGATGAGCGCCGCAACCTCAGAGTCGGTCACAACTGGTCGTAATAGTCAGGGGTCCTTACCTTGCCACATCCCACAACTGAGTTTTCTTTCTCACCCCCCAGTCTTTGATTTTACTTCTTCCCCTGGAGATTCTGGGGAGGGAGCTGGTGGAACGTCAAACCTTCAGTCCCCTGCAAGCCTACACACATATAAATGGTCTTGACTCCTGTTAAGTAAGGAGGGGCGAAACCCTTGTGATCCCTCAGCTTTCTGCCCCTTACATACAAGCAAAGGCCTCCTACACTGGCTCCCAGTACATTTCCGAGCACAATTCAAAGTGTTGGTGCTGACCTTTAAAGCCCTAAACGGCCTTGGCCCAGTATACCTGAAGGAGCGTCTCCACCCCCATCGTTCAGCCCGGACACTGAGGTCCAGCGCCGAGGGCCTTCTGGCGGTTCCCTCCCTGCAAGAAGCCAAGTTACAGGGAACCAGGCAAAGGGCCTTCTCGGTAGTGGCGCCCGCCCAGCGGAATGCCCTCCCACCAGATGTCAAAGAGAAAAACAACTACCAGACTTTTAGAAGACATCTAAAGGCAGCCCTGTTTAGGGAAGCTTTTAATGTTTATTAGGTTATTGTATTTTAGTGTTCCATTGGAAGCTGCCCAGAGTGGCTGGGGTAACCCAGCCAGATGGGCAGGGTATAAATAATAAATTATTATTATTATTATTATTATTATTATTATTATCATCATCCTTGACCTGACCGCTGTCAAATACTAAACAGGCAACATTTGGTCGTCCATTTGGCCAGCGTTCCAAACCTAGGTGAAATCACTCATTTCACCCCAGATAATATGTTGTGTTTTGCTTGAGGTTGGAGACAGATTTAGGATGAAAGAGAGATTTTTTGTTTTCAAAAACGGGGTTGGGGTTATCAGCCATTACTTGCTGTTGTGGTTCCTTTGAGCCTGAAACCTATGTAGCCCTTAGGAGATCCTGATCCAGCTAAGTCTGCTATCTGCTCCTACACTCCACCTTTACGATGGTCACTAAATGGAGACCTTATGGCTTTAGCCTCAAGCAAACTTGGCCCACCCCTTTGCTGAACATACAGCTTATGGGAGAATAGCTTGGAAGTTTGCTCAGTATTTGGGGACATTTCGATTGGCTGCTGATACAGAATGTGCCTGCCCATCGATTCTATTCACCCCGCCCCCATTAGATTAGGATATCTTGGTTTAAACCAAGCTCTGATTTCCTCCTGAAAAGACAGACTCCCACATGTTATGGGAAGAACAGGGAGACCCTTGCAGGGAAAAGTTGCAGACTTTGCAACTCACTATAGATCTCTTTCCATGAAGCCCACCCAAGGTTGCAAAGCTGAAGGTGGTGCTGATGGGCATGCAACTCTTTTCCAGGGAAAATCTGTACAAGCATCTCAGATGGATGAGAGGTTGTCCTCAGCGGGGAAAGCTCTGTTTGACTTGGGTCCTTTTTGTTCGTTTCTTTCCAGGGGACAGACGCAAAGAGCCCCGATAAGCGGACCTCTCCTTTGAAGCCCCCGTCCGCTACGACTCCTCGGCCGGCCACAAAAAGCAGCCCAGCCACTCCCAGGCCGTCGACGGCACTTGCAAGTACGAATGCACCAAGGAGCACTGCCACTTCCCCGCCCAAAAGGCCCTCCAGTGAGTATTCCTCTGCCCCAAGCTTGTCGGGAAAAGGGACGTTGGTTTTGGAAGCTGCATGCTCTTGCATTCCAGCTTTGCTAATTCAGCAACCTAGGGACATGTAGCTCAGTGGGTAGAGCCTCTGCTTTGCATGCAAAAGGTTCCGGGTTCAGTACCCAGCGGCATCTTCAGATCTGGATGTGTCCTTTTTCTGAAACCCTGGAGAGGCACAGCTGGTGAATGTAGCAGACATGGCCAAGCTATATGGACCCAACAAGAAAGGACTTCTCCATGTGGTTCATTGTTAACCTGTGGAACTCCCTCCCACAGGAGGCAGTCATGGCCACCAACCTAGATGGCTTTAGGAGAGGATGAGACAAATTCATGCAGGTGAAGGGTATTGATGGCTACAGTCGGCGGCCGCAATGCTTCTGAATGCCAGTTGCAGAATAATGGCCCTTGTGCCTGAATCCTGCTTGCAGGTTTCCCAAAAGAGGCATCTAGTTGGCTACTGGGAAATCAAGATGCTGTACTAGAAGGGCCATTGGCCTGATCCTGCAGGCTGCTATGTCTGACTCCAAAAATGTATTTTTGTGTGTGTTAAATGTCAACCCCAGGGACTGAGGAACAGGACCTCGCTGTTAGTTAGCCCAGCCTGCGTATGATCTGGGCTGTATACTGCTTCAAGCTTAAATTTCTAAATCTACCGGTGGAGATATATTAGACTGAATCTCATAAACCAACCGTGCTCTGTGTATGGTTTGCTTGATAAATAGCACTGTGCAGAACTTCTAGTCGTTTCCCATAGTGGGAAAAACAAGCAATTCTTGCAGTGTTTATACTGGGGCATCACAGTCGAGGATTTCTTCTTCGTCTTACGAGTTTCCCAGCTGCCTGAGTACCTTTGTCCAATCCAGCAAGTCGGTTTCTCACTGCTTTGCTGTTGGTGCAGGATTTGATCTACCCTGACACTGAATATTTCCCCTGCCTTGTGTGGAGCATAGCGCATTGCAAGTTGCAATTCTTAAGAGCAATGTGTCTCTTCAGATCAGAGAGAGGGAGAGAATGGCCAACTGCCTTGGAGGCTATTTTGGGCTTAGAAGAGATGGAAAACGGTGACAACACTAGGAATTGCATTTTAAAATGGTTAGGTTAGAGCCATTGAAATAAATAGATGTAAGTAACAAATCCATTTATTTCAGCAGGTCTCTTCTGAACATAACATAGTTTATGTCTCACCCCTAGCATTTGTGTTGCCTGCTTCAATTGCACATTCTCTCTTTCTTTGCTTTTTTATTGATTCATATATGCTGCTTACATGCCAAAATGGCTATGTAGATGGTACACATTTAGCATCCAGGAGGCAAGATGATGTGGGTGGTGGAGCCCAAGGTGGCATGCACAGTTCTCCCCATTTTTTAGCCTCAAAACAACCCAGAGAGGTAGGTTAGGCTGAGAGAGCGTGACTTGCCCAAGGTCATTCAGTGAGTTCCCTTAGCTGAGCGGGGATTGTAACCTGGGTTTCCCGCGGGTGGCACTGTGGGTTAAACCACAGAGCTTAGGGCTTGCCGATCAGAAGGTCGGCGGTTTGAATCCCCGCGACAGGGTGAGCTCCCGTTGCTCGGTCCCTGCTCCTGCCAACCTAGCAGTTCGAAAGCACCTCAAAGTGCAAGTAGATCAATAGGTACCGCTCCGGTGGGAAGGTAAATGGCGTTTCCGTGCGATGCTCTGGTTCACTAGAAGCGGCTTAGTCCTGCTGGCCACATGACCTGGAAGCTGTACGCTGGCTCCCTCGGCCAATAAAGCAAGATAAGTGCTGCAACCCCAGAGTCTGTCACGACTGGGCCTGATGGTCAGGGGTCCCTTTACCTTTACCTTCCCTAGTCCAGCACACTAACCACTACACCACGCTGCCATGAGAGAAGTGTAGGGTGTTGGGAATCCTGACAGGGGCGGTGGGAGCCTGCTTAGCTGTGGCACCAGCAAGGCCCTGCCGTGGACTGACCCCGGCAGAGCAGAGGTTCAGCTCGGCTGCTGTCTTTGTGTGTTGTGCAGCCATCAAGACAGACGCAAAACCTGCCGATGCCAAGAAGACCGTCACAAAATCGCCATCAGGTAACCTGCTCTCCCTGCTTTGCTTCCTGCTTGCTTCTTTGGGTGGCCACGTGGGGCTTCTTCGGGTGGCTTTGTGGCTTCCCCTGCTGACGGCCCTCTCTTCATCTTCTTCTTCCTCCTCCTCCTCCTTCTGTTCCTCCTTCGGCAGCCGACCTCAGCCGTCCAAAGAGCGCCCCGGCCTCCACCGCTGCCAAAAGCAGCGCCACCACCCCGACCGCTGCTGCCCCCGGCCTGCCCGGAGCAGCCACTAGCCGGCCCAAGCCAGCCACGCCCAGGCTCTCTGGGACTGGGAGCTCTGCCGCTGAGCCGAAGAAGGCGTCCACGCTCAAAACCGCACCAAAAACCAGCCCCATTGCCAAGCCTTCCCGGCCCCCCACCAGTAGCGTGTCGGCCCCCGACCTGAAGAACGTCCGCTCCAAGATCGGCTCCACAGACAACATCAAGCACCAGCCTGGCGGAGGACGGGTAAGTCCCCCTGCCCCATATCTCTCTGGGCGATTTGTTGCCTGTGCTCACATGACACTCTCCCAGCGATGATGGATCACAACTCCCATGATCCCTGTCTCTTGGCCATGCTGGCTGGGGTGGATGGGAGTTGAAATCCAGGGCGCTACCCTAGCACAGTGGTGGGGAAACAGTGGCTTTCCAGGTGCTGCTAGATTACAACTCCCAGTAGCCTTAGCCATCATGGTCAGTGGCTAAGGATCATGGGAGTTGTAGTCCAGCAAAACCTCCAGAGAGCCGCAGATTGCTATGTCCTTCTTGTAGAAGGAACTGCTGCTGCTGTCCTCAAGCCCCTCACACTTGCTGTGAGGCCTTAGTTCTTTTTTTCAGCAGAGAAGCGGGTGCTTTGGATCTGGAAAGGCAGAGCTCAGACCTTTGGGGGGGTCGCTTTCGAAGGAAAGGATTTGAGCCTGTCTGCATGGTCCAGCCAGGAGAGTGCTTGTAGGGCGGGCAAAGAGCTTTTTGATGTGGCTCTCTTACAGAGCCCCCTTTTGGCCGCTGCTGTGTTCTGCAGGTTTGGCTAATCCCCAAATTTTCAGGGTGAGAGACTGATCCCTCTGTAGAGGTGTCATCTTTGTGTGGCCAAACACATCTCAAATTACTGAGCCTCTGCTTGCTCTCCATTTCTTGTGGACAGCATGAAAGACCAGTGGAACAGTTTTCTGTTTGGATTAATTTTGTGAGATCCCTCTTGTGGGAGCAGAATCTGGGTCTTAAATAGCTGGGGTTCTTATGTTGCCCTGGTTGGCTGGGCCTCAAACCCAATGTTTACTTGGGGCAACCAAGGGCTTATTAATGCATTCACTTCCCCTTCAGTAACAACCCACGGACTCTCCCCAGCCTTAAATCTGCTAACATGTTGGAATAGATGGGTTGAATTATTGGGGCTTTAGATCTCTCCCTGTGGATAAATGGTGGGGTGATTTGTGTGCCCCATGTGCAGGGATGGAAACGTCAGCACCCCTAAAAGAGATTTTGGGCCCCACCCATGGGGGGAGAGTTGGCTGTCCTTGGCTCTCAACTCCCTTCCAAACCAGGATCAGAAATTGTATCATCTTCAGCCATGCCAAAGGGAATGGTAATGGCCATATCAGTGTCCATAGAGTCCATAGTTCCCTTCAGAGCTTCATTGGTATGGGCATGAACCAAGGCTTGTCAGCAAGATTCTCCAGTAGTTGAAATGTGCTGTACTTCCTGGGGATCAGGACCAGCATTATGAGGCCTCAGACAGAACACCCACTTGAGATCAGCACACACAAATTAACATGAGATTTGTCTATGTATAAATACATATATTGAGTCAGAAGGGGCAGGTGGGGCTCATCTGCCTGGGAAGGTAGCTCATTTAGGAGGAGAAAAACTCTGATCCTAAACCTCCGCTGCTTTGTGGAATATATTTGGAAGAAGAAAGGGCTAAGGAATAAACCCTACACAAATCAGCCCAGCTGGTGCCGGCTATATTGCTGTGCTTTCCTTTGGACCACGTCAGTGAGGCCGAGAGGGTGATCTTGTTGTCTAGGGAGCCCAGGACCTCCAGACACACTGCCCAGGATTGCACCCCAGGGTGGTCGCTTTGGTGCTGCTAACACAGCGGTTTGACTTCACTCCCGGAGCTGCACTTCGTGGTCTCTTGAGCCAGATGGGTGCCAACAACAGCAATTGAGTCAGACCATTGGTCCACCCAACTCACTATGCTGGCTGGCATCAGCTCTGCAAGTTTTTAGACAGGGACATTCCCAGACATACCTGGAGTTTCCATTGGGCATTGAACCTGGGATGTTCTGAATGCAAAGCAGATTCTCCACCTCCGAGTTATGACAACCTTCCCCTTCGCTAGCCCTTCCTAAAGCTGGTACAAACCAGCCCTTAGCCACATTTAAGAGAAGCTGAAACAAAACTGTATTTTGACATGTCCCAAAAGAAAGACAGTGGGAAGAAAGGAGCTTTTGCTTCTGCGAGCCAGGATCAGAGGGGAGACCCTCTGAATCCTGGCACCCCTTTGACTCTAGAGCTTCCACAGTCAAGAGATGTATTTTAATGGAATGCATGTTCACAGCCTAATTGTTCTCTCCCAGTTGGCTGCTCCCTCCTGAATCTTCCCTCTGTTTGTGATGCATTAAAAGAATTTGTGATGGAGCAGGTTGCCTTGTCTTTAGGTGCCTTTGCTTCAAAGAGCAGGAAGGCAGCCCCTGTTCCTTAGACGTTCGCCAGCGTCAGACACCAGCAGGGAGCATCTGGCTTCCTGCAGGGGCTGCTGAGTCTCTGACCTGTGTTTCCAGGCCTGAACCTGCTCAGTACCATCTGCACCATTGTCTCGTCGTTCCCTAGGGTGGGCTTGAAGCTATCAGCCTTAACAGAACCCAGATTTGACTGCAAGAATATTTGGGGGTTAAAAGGCCCCCCCCCAGAGGCTCACAGTGGCACAGGAATCTTACCTAATGCCGACAACAACCCGGTTTTTTTTTTAAATAGTGGGAACCCCAGAAGATAAATGGTTTGTGGGCTTTCGAGAAATTAATTCCAACTTTCATCCAGGGACTGTTTTCAGGGTGGAGGTGTCTGGGTCAAGAGACTGTGCCCTTTGGATATTGGTGGATAGCAAAAACGGGCGTTCCGTCTTGGGAGACCTGTAGCTTGGAAGAGCTAATAATAATAATAATAACAATAATAATTTATTATTTATACCCCGCCTATCTGGCTGGGCTTCCCCAGCCACTCTAGGCGGCTTCCAAAAAATTTTTATAAAATACTGTAATACATCAAACATTAAAAGCTTCCCTAAACAGGGCTGCCTTCAGATGTCTTCTAAAAGTCTGGTAGTTGTTTATTTCCTTGACATCTGGTGGGAGGGCATTCCACAGGGCGGGTGCCACCACCGAGAAGGCCCTCTGCCTGGTTCCCTGTAACTTGGCTTCTTGCAGCGAGGGAACCGCCAGAATGCCCTCGGTGCTGGACCTCAGTGTCCGGGTAGAACGATGGGGGTGGAGACGCTCCTTCTGATATACTGGACCGAGGCCGTTTAGAGCTGTCCAACATCCTTAGATTAGAAGTTGGGGCTTGCATTGCCCCTGGCTGAGCGACTGCCACATTTTGCCCCAAACCAGAATTTGGGGGTGGAGAGCCATTTACCAGACTCCCCAGTTTGTGCCATGCTGCGCCGGCTCTTGAAGACTGTCTCCAGACTTGAGTATCACACAGGTGCTGCTGTGACCATCGTGGACAGCAGGGGAAGGGTCCCTACGTTGCAAAAGGGAGACCCCTCCCCCCCTTGGCTAGCATTTCCGGTGTGGGGGTCTTCCACCCAGGTCTCCTGGCTCCAGGCAAGGGGGCTACTTTCTTCAGCCATTGCCCTGAGCTTCTCCCCCTCTCCCACCCCGTCAGACCACCACCTCCCACCTATGTGCGGGTCCCTCCCTGGCCTGTCGGATCCCCATGAATGTTGTTTTAGACATCCAGCTGCCCTCCCCCCCCCCCCATCATTGCTTTTCGTTTCGTTATATTTTTATTTCCTTTCATGATGCAAAAAGTCACCCTCCATTTGTCTCCATTTAGGCAAAAGTAGAAAGAAAGGCAGAGTCCGCCGGGGCTGCCCGAAAGCCCGAACTCAATGCAGTATCTAAAACGGCCCCCACTAAAACGGCTGTTTCAAAAGAGGGCGCCCCAAAGCAGCCCAATGGGAAAGTGAGTTCCATTTCAGACTTCTATCACTCGGGAGAGGCGAGCGGCAGCTCTTCTGCTACGCTGCACTTTTCATTTCCTGCTCCACCCGCTCCCATGTTTTGGGTCACTTTTCCTTCTCTCTTAGCTCTCTACACATCTTTGTTTCCTGTCTCCCCGCTCTTGCCATTGACACTCTCTTCTTCCCGGATTCCCATCCCCCTTTCCTTTGCACGCACCTTCTTTGTTGTACATCCTGCCCTCCTTCCAGTGGATTTCACGGAGAGCCATCCCGCAAACATCTTCCTGAATGTGCCTTGACACGGAACACCAAGCCCAGCGGCGGCTGGTGCTCGTTGGATCTGGGAGGCCAACAGTAGGTGGCGCCAGAGATAATGGCAGGCAGAGCTAACAGACTCTTGTTCCTCCCTGCCAAGTCCTACAAGGGCAACATGGAGGAGGAAGTTTGGAGAGCCCCTGGGCAGTAGGAAGGGGGACCAATGGGGGCTGGTGCAGGACAGGCTGAGGTTCGCCGGGCTGTGCCCCATTTGCCCCAATGGAGCAAACTTCGCTGTCCCAGTCCCATGTCTTTCTAACGGCAAGAGGGTGCTCAGAAACCATCCCCAAGGTTGCAATGGTGGGGGGGGAATTGCTTGGCCCTGCCTTCCGAGCGAGAAAGGAGGGTGGGCTGCTTCCCACCAGCACCCGCAGCTTCCCAAGAATCGGCCAACCTCTCCATCCCTGAGAATTTTCAGCTCCTTGCTGTGTCCTGTCTGTGACGAGCCTGAGAACGGTATCTAATGCACATTAGTAGCAGTGGCTTGCTGTAGGATAACACCTCTTGCTAGGGAGGCAAATTTAGTGAGTGAGGAACTGTCACTGCAGAATGCACCTCCATGCCACAAGAAAGCAGTTCCAGGTTACGCCTTCCCCTGGCCCGCTAGCTTTCTGTGTGGAGGGGATGTCTTCGCATGGAGGAACGCTCCTTGATTCGCATCCCCACCTACAGTATCAAGTGATAACACACACTGGCCACCTCAAAAAGAAGCAGGGATTTAGTTCTGCTGGACCCAGGGAGACAAATCTCCCGGGGAGAGGCTTCTGATGTCCTCTGGTTAGTCAAATCCCCAGGGTTGGAAAGCAAGAGTATTTTGAAGAGAAATCTTCTCGCTGCAAGGACTTTCCAGCTTCCCACATTTGCCATTTCATGGTGGATGATGTTTCTAAATAGCTTATGCGCAATCTCTCTATGCACCAGGAGTGGGGTGTGTATGTGTGTTTGACCTCTGACCTCTGTTGCTGGACTGGGATTCTTGAGCTGCAATTCCTACAGTGCAGGGGGGTTGAACTAGATGATAGGCTCCCTTTCAACTCTACGGTTCTATGATCAAGTTTCTTCAAATGACAAGCAAGGAGATTCCAACTAAACATCAGGAAGAACTTTCTGACGGTAAGAGCTGTTCAACCGTGGAACAGTCTCCCTCGGGACGTGGTGGACTCTCCTTCCTTGGAGATTTGTAAGCAGAGATTCTATGGCCATCTGTCATGGATGCTTTGGCTGAGATTTCTGCATTGCAGGAGGTTGGACTAGTTGACAGTGGTTCCCTTCCAATTCTATGATTCTCTGATTCTGTGACTGTAGCTCCCAACTTCCTTAGCCATTGGCTGTGCTTGCTGGCGCTGTTGGGAAACAGTGTGGTGTAGTGGTTAAGAGCAGTTGACTTGTAATCTGGTGAACTGGGTTCAATTCGCCACTCGTCCACATGCAGCTGCTGGGTGACCTTGGGCTAGTCACACTTTTCTGAAGTCTCTCAGCCTCACTCACCTCACAGAGTGTTTGTTGTGGGGGAGGAAGGGTAAGGAGAACGTTAGCCGCTTTGAGACTCCTTAGGGTAGTGATAAAGCAGGATATCAAATCCAAACTCTACATGTGTTTATTTTGACACACAAGACACACTGGTTTAGAAAACCACTGCTGGCAGACCAGCTGTAGCCAGATGCACCCCAAAGCACACTCGGGCAACCTTGCACTGCCAAGTGCTTTGGAGCACCCACTAGCCTCAGGAGAATGGCATAATCAACAGAGTCACCAGCTCTGGCTTGGCACCGCCAGGGCCTGCGTGTTCCTCTGTGCTTTTGTCCGCTCAGGTTGGGCTTTCCAACACAGCCCTTTTTGTCCGGCTTCTTAATGGCCTCTGGGACGTGTTTCAGCTTGTCCAGGACATGGACAATGCCCCCGACTGGCTGGCATCAAACCTGACCCCAATTAAGTCGGACTTGGGTGATTTGTCAGGACGTGGCGATGCCTCCCTCTGCTCCCCAAAGCTGGCCTCTGCCAGCAGGAAGACTCGGCGCTCTCTGCTTCCAACAGAGCTGGAGCACTTGGTTTCAAAAGGGAAGTGGCTGCCAGGCTCGGAAATTTTTCGGAAGCCCAGGGTGCCTTTTGTTCATAGGGATGAAGAGGAAAGGGTGACTGTTCTGGGAGAAGCAGCCCAGGTGGGTTCCTCTCCAAAACCAGGACTGCACAGCTGCCACCTTTTACATCTTGTAAAAAGTATCTTAAAAAGCAGAGACATCACCTTGCCGACAAAGGTCTGTATAGTTCAAGCTATGGTTTTCCCAGTGGTGATGTATGGAAGTGAGAGCTGGACAATGAAGAAGGCTGATCACCGAAGAATGGATGCTTTTGACTTCTGGTGCTGGAGGAGACTCTTGAGAGTCCCATGGACTGCAAGAAGATCAAACCTCTCCATTCTGAAGGAAATCAGCCCTGAGTGCTCACTGGAAGGACAGATCCTGAAGCTGAGGCTCCCAGACTTTGGCCACCTCATGGGAAGAGAAGACTCCCTGGAAAAGACCCTGATGTTGGGAAAGATGACGGGCACAAGGAGAAGGGGACGACAGAGGACGAGATGGTGGGACAGTGTTCTCGAAGCTACCAGCATGAGTTTGACCGAACTGCGGGAGGCAGTGGAAGACAGGAGTGCCTGGTGTGCTCTGGTCCAGGGGGTCACGAAGATTCAGACACGACTTAACAACAACAACAACAACAACCAACAAGGTGTCCTTTAATCTAACATCAATATTTGGGAAACCCTGGATTAGATAGGTAGACAGACAGACAGACAGACAAACACACACACACACACAGAGAGAGAGAGAGAGAGGGGGGGGAGGAGCTAACAGCACATCTCCACTCAGCCCAGCCGTAGTTTCATGTTGGGGTGCATTGCATTCAACATTTTCTTAGCTGGGAAGCCTATGCAGGAGGTGGTATTTGTGCTTCATTTCGTTCATGGGTGCTATTCTGCATGCACAGTTGCAATGCACCCATCGTTCCATACCCTTAGTGATTCCCCATAGAAAATGATTAGCTGGCTGTTAACCAGAGTGCTTCCCTTGGAAGTACAAAACACAAGGTGAGTTGAGTTGCCTGCCCTTTTTAGAGGGCCAGAATGTTCAAACATTCCTGAAATACAAGCCTTTGATACAGGTCACCTCTCTGCATATGACGCCCAGGGGGATAACAGTCTTTCTTGGCTGCAGTAAGAACAGCAGTTTTGTGGCACTTTAAATACGAACAAATTTCATTGTGTCCTAAGCTTTTTTGGCCAGTCCAAAGGACTCTTTGTTGCTTCTCTTGAGGCACAAACAATAAAAGGGCATGGAAAAGGAAGCCCAACAAAGCGGGTCTTTAATACCGACAGGCCTAGTCTTAACCCCTTAGACACATTTCAGCCAAAGACCGGGGAGGTTTTAACAGGGGCTGCCGGCATACAGCTCATCAGGCCCGTTTGAAGGACCATGAGGGCACCCAGAAGATTGGAAAAGCAAGGGGAGACGAAAGAAAGTACTACTTCACACAGCACATCTTTAAACTGTGGAACTCACTGCCACAGGAAGTGGCAGCAGCTGCCCACTTAAATGGCTTTAAAAGAGGATTAGGCATGGAGGTAAGGCTGATCAGAGACTACTAGCCTAGATCTGGGCATCATGGAATAGAATTGTAAAGTAGAGTTGGAAGGGACCCGCTGCAATGCAGGAATCATAGATGGGGAGAGAGCTGTTGCGGCCTGGTACTTCTCAGGCTTCCCACTGGGGCATCTGAGAACAGAGTGCTGGATGAGACAGGCCCCCTTTGACCTGATCCAGAACTGCTCCTTTTCTGTTCTTCACCAGGGATCTCATTTTTGCCAGAAAGCAAAGTAGAAGTCTGGGGGAACCTGTTAAGATTCTGGACACACCTGCAGTCAATAAAAACATAGACACTAGATCAGCCTTTCTCAACCTGCGGGTCCCCAGTTGTTGTTGAACTACAACTCCCATCACCCCTACCTAGCAAGGCCAGAGCTCGGGGATGATGGGAGTTGTAGTCCAACAACATCTGGGGACCCGCAGGTTGAGAACCGCTGCACTAGATGATACAAAGCCTTCTCCTCTTGGCGCTTCTGGGTGATGTGCCCAGGTCTTTGCAAGGTACTCGATAATGCCAACCAAGATGAGATGCTTTTAGGGGGTTTTTGCATCCGTTTGCATTACGCAATCCAGAGGGAGGCTGAGGGAAGGCTGTGGGACCCCCAAGCACCTGCTGGTCGCTGGGATCCTTGCACAGAATGATGGACGAGGCAGACACCTTTGCCTGAACCCATAAGGCACTTCATGGAATCAGAGAATCGTAAAGTTGGATGGGACCCACCCCCAAAAGAAAGGTCATTAGCCCAATCCTGTGCAGTGCGGAAGAATCGCAGCTAAATCACTTCTACTGAAGCAAGACTGTATACTCAAGGCCATGTAGCACAGATCAGTGGCAGCCTTAACCATGTCAACGGCACCCCAAGTTCTGTGTTCTTCCTTTGCAAATTTAAAACAGTCTATCATGTTGAAAAGTGGACCATACCAGACTCAATGGAACCCACCCCAATACAGGGAGCATCCAGATAGGTGTGTTTTTTGTCCTCATGCACACAAGGCTTGCGGGACGCAGGTGGCGCTGTGGGGTAACCACAGAGCCTAGGACTTGCCGATCAGAAGGTTGGCGGTTCGAATCCCCGCGACAGGGTGAGCTCCCGTTGCTCGGTCCCTGCTCCTGCCCACCTAGCAGTTCGAAAGCACGTCAAACTGCAAGTAGATACATAGGTACCGCTCCAGCGGGAAGGTAAACGGCGTTTCCGTGCGCTGCTCTGGTTCGGCAGAAGCGGCTTAGTCATGCTGGTTACATGACCCGGAAGCTGTACGCCGGCTCCCTCGGCCAATAAAGCGAGATGAGCGCCGCAACCCCAGAGTCGGCCACGACTGGACCTAATGGTCAGGGGTCCCTTTACCTTTACCTACACAAGGCTTTCTCCCCCCTACATCCACATGGCTTCCCTGCCATAAAAATGCCAGCCCTGTACTCCCTGCACCCCAGTTAACCTGGATTTATCCTATCCAGCGGAAGTCCAACAAGTTTTGGAAAAAGCCATTTGCCAACGACACACTTGCAAGCTGGGCTCTGTCTGGAAGCACCAGTTACCACATTAATGCTCTGCACGAATTTAGCTCGATTAGAGTCTTCCTCCTCCCACCAGGGGTGCATCCATAAAGGCCAGTCTTCCTGGCGGTCTCTTCCGCACTCAGTGAACACCCCCTCTCTGCTGCAGATCGTGCAGAGAGGGGTTTGCCGCTCTGCTCTTGCCGCTACTTACCACTGTCTGCTTCGCTTCCTTGTCGCCGTCTGCTTGCCTCCTCTTCCTCCCCCCTTCCCCCCCCCCGTCTTAAGTTTGTTCACGCTTAATCCTCGGAGCTGGGTTCAGGTTCTAACACGAGTCCTCTGTCCGTCCACCCTTCTGCCGTGGCGTCGTGTCCCGCTCCCTCGAAAGAGTTCTAACCAGCCCTCTTCCCTTGTGTCTCCATCTCTGTGACGTTCCAGGTCCAGATAGTCTCCAAGAAAGCCAACTACAGCCACGTCCAGTCCAAGTGTGGGTCCAAGGACAATATTAAGCATGTCCCTGGAGGTGGGAATGTAAGTATTGCAGGGTTCCAGGCACCAGTCTCTCTACTAACTCCTTTTCTCTCGTGCTGCTTTTGACTGTCGTGTGTGTGTGTGTGTGTGTGTGTGTGTAACCTCCCTTTCCCCCAACACCACAAAGGAGCAGGAACACCCCCCCCCCATTAGAAGCATTCTGCCAGAAGCTTCCCTCAGCCTCCAGATTTTAGGGCGGGGGAAGCAAGAGGGAAACCACAGAAGTTATGGGGCCATTGCGGCTTCAAGGGGTTGCAGTCGAAGGAGCAGGCATTCACTGGTGAGCAACGACACTTTGGGAGGGGAACTGTAATTTGAGGGACCCAGCCGGTCACCTGACCTCGCTTTCGCCCCTCTGGTCTTCCATTGGTACGTTCCAGACACAATTCCACCAAGTAGGAATTGAGCCACACTAGGCCATTCTTCTGCTTTTCTTTGGATCACACCAGCGAGGCCGAGAGGGGATCTTGTTGCCGGGGCAGCCCAAGACCTCCTTGTGCTCGGGGGGGGGGTCACTTCAGTGCTGCGAACAAATGGTTTGACTTCACCTCTGGAGACGCACTCCATTGGCCCTCGAGACAAACAGGTGCTGCCAACAACAACAAGGCCATTGGAAGCCAGAATTCTATTCTGTGCCATGAAAAGCTGACGTTCTGCAACTTCTACAAATCATGCAGATTTTTATGTTTTTCATATTTTGCATTCCTTATCCTGTGTTTTTCGGTTTTGCTTGATTCTGGGTTTCCCTTATCCAGGAGACCTCCACCCTGCCGGTCTCTCTCCACGCAGTTGCAAGCACTTTTGCAAAACCAGAATTTGCACCTTTCTCAAAACCAAAGCCAAGCTTTTCAGGGGACAGAAGAGTGCTGCGTCCAGTGTAGTATCCTACAATTGGAACACATTTTTGGGGGGGTGGGACTGTGTGTATGGGGGGGTGGTCTTGGAGAGAGCACGTCTCTTGAGTGTGTGTGCATCCCATTCGTTTAGATGATCTCCCATCACTCCTCTCAGCGCTTAGGAAGCCCTACTGCTCCTTGAAACTTTGCAAGCCGTCAGATCACTGCTTTCCACGAGTCGCTTGTTCTGCAGAAGGCAAATCTCCAGGGGTGCTCTTGGCAGTGCCCCACCCCAAGTGCCGTGACTTGTGACAAGATGTTTCGCGCTGGCGCTTCGGGAAGGAGGACGGAGCCTTAATTTGTTAGGCGGTGCAATTAATCCACCAAAGCTTTAATCGCAGGCCTTGGGAACGTACCTGCATGTCTGACAAGATCCCTTTTGTGTGCTTCTTCCTTTTAACGCTTGAGAAAGGCCTTAGGCAGTGCAGGCAGAGAGAACTTTGTGTATCCCAGACCCTTCAGTGTCTTTGTAGGGAAGGAAGGGAAACAACGATACTACACATAGCACTCTGCACGCACTCGTGCGCCCGGTTGGCGCCCCCAGTGTTAACAAGCTGCTGTGTGTGTCCACCAGCTGGATCTCAGAGACACAAATCTTTTCTCTGTCGGCTTCAGGCAGCCTGAGAAACACAGCTTCTCTCTGAAATGATAACGGGGGGCTTCCATGTAGCGGCAGTTCGAGGGGGACTGTGGCACTCCCCCGGAGACTGAAGCCTACCCTGTCCCTCGACTTTCGCCCCCTCCAAAATAAGCACGCAGAATCGTACCTTAGGCACGGGGTGGCGAATGTTCAGGTTCCCTTCTGCCGACACAAAGTATTGCCAGGGGACATTGTTAGCTCAGCTTCCTCATGTCTTCTCTGGCCTTCCGTGGGTGATTTGGGTCTTTCGAGACATTCCTGCATTTGCTATGGAGTCGGCTGATCCTCCTTGGAGGGGTTAGGTTTCCTCCGAAAGCCAAAAATGTGTCCAATCGCACACTTCCGTGGATAATTGCAATTTTATTTCATTTTTGTCTGGGAAAATGATTTTGTGGGGGTGGGATCAGTGCGTCAGGAGCAAGTAACATTTGCCTTTTCCATGCAAACCTTTTTCTGGCTGCGGCATCTGCCTTGCCCCCCCTCATCAGGTTTCACTGCATTCTTGGTGTTGTGAACCTCATGTTCCCATAGAACAGCCTCGCTCAACCTGGCTCCCTCCAGACATTTGAGCTACAACTCCCATGCGATACTGAGGCTGATGTTAGTTGGAGTCCAAAACAACTGGGGGGGGGGAAGGCAGGTTGGAGAAGACTGGCGTAGGATGGTACCCTAGCCGTAATCCCAGGGGGGCAGGCAGTTGCAACAGAAGCTTTTAGAAATAAATTAAAAAATTAGAAAAAAAATGTCCAGTAGCACCTTAGAGACCAACTAAGTTTGCTCTGGGTATAAGCTTTTGTGTGCATGCACATGTCTTCAGATACACTGAAACAGAAGTCACCGGACCCTTATATATAGTGGGAAGGTGGGGTGCGGTTTTTCTCAGGAGGGTAGTAGGAGATAGGTGAATGACTCAATGGGTATGGTAAACCTGTTGACGATTGTTAACACGACTGCAATTAGTCCTACAGGAGAAAGCAAGTATGCAGATGACCAAAAATAGCATTAGCATGTGTAATGAGACAAGAATCCAGTATCTCTGTTCACATCAGGTCTCTCCATAGTTTTCAGCTTAGTAATAAGTTGTAATTCAGCAACTTCTCTTTCAAGTCTATTTCTGACTCTACCTGAATCTAGAAGCGTTTAGACTCTCTCTTTGCAGGTCTAGAAAATGACCTTCCTTGCATCTCCTTTTCCTACGTTGATTTTGCAGCTATTACCTCTTCCGTTACTGGGTTTTATCTGTAGCTTCTGTCCCTCTTCCCCCTGTGAATAAAAATCGCTCCAGAACAACAACAAAAACCAGCTGCAGGGATCATACCCAACTCCCCAGACTTATTTGATAAAGCTGTCCCTTTTCAAATCCAACTTATTTCTGTGGCCTGTCCAGAACTTCTGAGAAGAAAGGACTGTGCCCGCTCTGATCTCTCTCTTTCTCTTTCTCTCTCTTTCTGTCTCGTGGCACCTTTAATACCTTCCTTCCTTCCTTCCTTCCTTCCTTCCTTCCTTCCTTCCTTCCTTCCTTCCTTCCTTCCTTCCTTCCCACGCTGTCGCCCACTTCCATTCTCCATCTCCTCGATCCACAAAAATGGAAGCTGTCCATCCTCTCGGTCCGGAGAGTAAAGTGCTCAATATTGTTTTCAGGTTCCAAATGCCCAAAGGCCGTCTTCGGGCGTCCACTCCCAGTCGGCCACCGCCCCCAGGCCCAGCCAGGGCAGTACCCATGTGAGTAGAACCACCACAGCTGGCCAACTCGGCCTTCCTTGGATGGGACGGGCTTTTCCACTTGTTGGGTTTGTGATACCTTCTGTGCCCTGAGACACAGAGACCATCCACCAGCGTATTGTCCCTGCCTCCACCCCACCAACGCAGGACGCCGGAGTTATCCGTAGTCGCTCCTGAACCTCTCCACCCTGCGGCAGGGACATGAATCCTGGCAGGGCTGTAGATCATAGTTAAACTACAGAACTCGCTTCCACAGAAGGCGCTGGTTTAATATGAAGAGCTTTGGGGTTTTTACGGTTTCACAAAGCAACCGCCCCCTCCCCAAAAAAGTACCCGGCTTACTATATAAACCAGACCCCCCCTCCTTTATCCTGCCCCGCAAAGAGCCGTTCCACGAAAAGAAAACATTGCCCTGAGCTCTGACTTTTCTGTTCATCCCAAGGCTTTGTTGTGCAGGCCACGAATTTTCTTAGTCCTCGCGGTTGCTGGGGGAGAGTTACCGTATTTTTCGCTCCATAAGACGCACCTAGTTTTTAGAGGGGGGATGCAAGAAAAACAAGATTCTTTAAAGGGAGCGCTGAGCAGAGCCTGTATGCATCCCAGGCTCTGCTCAACACTCTTTTTCACGCTCCGCGCGGCTCTTTAAAGGGAGCACGGCTCTTGCAGGCTTTTCCGGGAGGTGGGGGAAGGGACAGAGCACGACTAAGCCAGAAGCTAGAACAGCGAGAGGGAGCGCTGTGATCCCTCTCGCTGTTCTGGCTTCTGGGATAGCTGCGCAGCCTGCATTCACTCCATAAGACGTACACACATTTCCCCTTATTTTTTAGGAGGGAAAAAGTGTGTCTTATAGAGCGAAGAATACGGTATTTAATTGCCAAGGAGCTCAAGGCGGCATACATGCGTCTCCCTATTGAATCCCCACAACAACCCTACAAGGTAGATTAGGCTGAGAGGCGATGACTGGCCCAAGGTCACCCAGGGAGTTTCATGGCCAAGTTGGAAGGTGGGATTAGAACCCTGGGCTCTCCCAGGTCCTAGTCTGAGAGTCTTAAGCATTAAACCGCCATTGGCTCTCCACGCTTAAGGATGCCAGGAGCACCTAAGAAGGCAGCTACCAGAAAGGGGTACAAGGCCTTCTGTGCCCTGTACAATACCCCCACACCCCACCCTTATTGCCTCTGTTCCAAGAGGCAACCTAAAACATTCTCCCTCCTTCCCCTCCGTCATTCCACCCTCCCTGGACATGGCCTCCTCCTCCCCTCTCCCCTCCCTTCCCAAGTGCTTTGAAAAGTTGGGATGAATTATGCAGATTTACTAGACTTTGCATAATGCATTCTGGACACACCCACATCTTTTGAACTCCTTGCCCAAGATTTCTTTCTAGCATGGCAGGGCGGCTGCCCTGGGCACCCACGGGACAGATAAAAATGGAAATAACGTTATAATTATTTTCAGTGCTCCCTGCAGCCACCCCCCCCCCAAAAAAAAGAAACTGCATTGCAAGCCGGCGTCTCAGTAAAGCTGAGGGAGAGCTCTGGGGGTTTTAGTGCACTCAGCACCATTATTAAGATGAATCAGCACCATTAATTAGTATACAGTGGTGCCTCGCAAGACGAAATTAATCCGTTCCGTGAGGCTCTTCGTCTAGCGGTTTTTTTGTCTTGCGAAGCAAGCCCATTGACAGCTTAGCGGATTAGCGCTACAGCTGTCAAGCGGCTTCCAGCGATCAGCTGTTAAGCGGCTTATCAGTGGAACAGCTGATAAGCGGCTTAGCGGCTTAAGAAAAGGGCGAAAAAAGCGGGGAAAACCCGCGGGGGGGATGCAAGATTTTTTTCGTCTTGCGAAGCAACCCCTTAGGGGAATTCGTTTTGCGAAGCGCCTCCAAAACGGAAAACCCTTTCGTCTAGCGGGTTTTTCGTCTTGCGAGGCGTTCGTCTTGCGGGGCACCACTGTAATTTGTCCCGCACCGACCGGTGCAATGTGCAATGCCTGATGCTGTTTTCTCTGCCCGCTCTCTGGCCTCTGGTTTGGCACAGTACGCTAACTTTTTTTAAAAAAACGCCTTCTTTTGGGATGGGGCTTTGAGAACACACACACCCCCGCCCTTTTGTTGCATGATCACCTTCTGCCCCACCCCTCGCAAGTCCCCGGAACAGCAGCAGCAGCAGCGGCTCATGCCTTGCACCCATAACCAACAGGCCAGTCCGGGCGGAGGGTGGAGAGGGTGCTGGAACAGCGGAGCCCTGGAGATCTCTTCTGCTAAGCTGACAGAGCAGGCCTGGCGTTCCTCGTTCCTGAGAACCTTCCTCTTTCTTTCCTCCCCTCGTGTCCTGCAGGTGCAGATCCTGAACAAGAAGATCGACCTGTCTAAAGTGTCCTCAAAGTGTGGCTCAAAGGCAAACATCAAGCATAAGCCAGGTGAGAGGGGGAATGGCTGCGGGAGGATGGGGGGGGGAGGCTGTTGCCCTGGGCTCAGGTGAGCGCCTCATCCTTCCTCTTCTCTCTATCTGGAAGCACCTTCCTCCTGCGGTTTTAAAGGGGCTGTGGAGACCCAGAGGTTTTTCCTGGTTGCCAACCATTCCCTCATTCAAAATATGTGACAGTAAAGGTAACGGGACCCCTGACCATTAGGTCCATTCGTGGCCGACTCTGGGGTTCTGGCGCTAATCTCGCTTTATTGGCCGAGGGAACCGGCGTACAGTTTTCGGGTTATGTGGCCAGCATGAATAACTGTGGTACATTGTTGTTGTTTTTTAAGTTAGATAATGACACTGTAGTATGCAAATATTTTTTGTAAATAAATCCAGAAAGAATAGAACTCTGCTGGCAGGAGCTGATCCACCGTATTTTTCGCTCTATAAGACGCACCAGACCATAAGACGCACCTAGTTTTTGGAGGAGGAAAACAAGAAAAAAAATATTCTGAATCCCAGAAGCCAGAACAGCAAATCTGGCTTCTGGGATAGCCGCTCAAAGCCTCCTCAGGGCAGCGGGATGAAGAGTCCCCCAAGAGCCGCGCTCCCTTTAAAGAGTGCGCAGAGCGTGTGTGCAGCTCTTGGGGGCTTTTCCCCGAGGAGGGAGGAGGGCAGCCCTTATCTCTCCTCGAGAAAAAGCCCCCAAGAGCCACACACGCTCTGCGCGCTCTTTAAAGGGAGCGCTGAGCAGAGCCTCCCACCTGCATTCGCTCCATAAGACGCACACACATTTCCCCTTACATTTAGGAGGGGGAAGTGCGTCATATAGAGCGAAAAATACGGTAGTTTATGCTTCTGACTGCTGAAAATGAGGCACCTTTTCGGACGTGCAGAAGTGTGTGTGTGTGTTCTTGATGGATTTGAGGTGTCCCCCCCTCTTAATTGGTTAAACATTACAGCCCTCATACATACTTCAACCCACATCGAGAGGAAGCAAGCTGTGGGGTGCTTTTAACTGCCGGGCTTCTGGCAGCAGCGCCACCTCCCTCAAGTAACACTCTCCCTTCCTTGCTCCAGGCGGCGGAGACGTCAAGATTGAAAACCAGAAGCTGAACTTCAAGGAGAAAGCCCAGGCCAAAGTGGGCTCCCTGGACAACGTGGGGCACGTCCCGGCTGGAGGCACCGTGAAGGTATGCTTCAGGCGGCACCCAGGCATGGGTCCCTCCTTGCCCCCCCCCCGTGGTCCCCCCCTCCTGTGTGCGGCCACCCGTCCGTCCTGCCATCCTTACATTGCCAACCTCACATTCATTTCCACGGTGCAACACGATGGAGGGTGCTGAACGGACCCCCCAGGACATTCCACCCACCCACTTACCCCTTTTAGGGCTTCATAAGTATCGGAGGCTATTCGTTTGTTTCATAAAATTCGCTTGTTAAAAACAACAACAACCACCTCTCAAAAGAAGAATTCACACAGCAATCATTTTAGGTCTTTTGAAACGTTTAGCAGCGGTTCTCATCCTGTGGGTCCCCAGATGTTGCTGGACTACAACTCCCATCATCCCTGAGCTCTGGCCTTGCTAGCTAGGGGTGATGGGAATTGTAGTTCAAAAACACCTGGGGACCCACAGGTTGAGAAAGGCTGGTTTACAGTAACTAACAACGTATTAAAACTCGCATCAACTTTCTAAGCATCTGGACAGGCTTGCCTTTAAAAAAAGGGTTTTTATCAGGTGCTGCAAAGCATTCAGTGAAAGCAGTATAGGTGCTGCCACACCGAACGATGAAGTTCTTAGAAATGCATTATGGGTATTTACCTGGCACCTGGGCGTGGAGAGGGAACCCATTCCCTTCTTCCCTGGAGCATGTGTGTACATTGCGTGCATAAACAGAAGCAATGTTCCTCTGCCTTCTCCTTCGGCTTGCACACATGTGCATAAATACGAGAATTTGAAAACAGGGCCCAGAATTATACCTTGTGAAGCCCCGCCCAGCTCCCTCCCCTCAGGGGAGAGTCCTTCAGCCTTGGGCCCCCAGATGTTGAACTACATCTGGAGAAGAGGAGAAGAGGAGGTTAAGGGGTGATATGATAGCCATGTTCAAATATATAAAAGGATGTCACATAGAGGAGGGAGAAAGGTTGTTTTCTGCTGCTCCAGAGAAGCGGACATGGAGCAATGGATCCAAACTACAAGAAAGAAGATTCCACCTAAACATTAGGAAGAACTTCCTGACAGTAAGAGCTGTTTGACAGTGGAATTTGCTGCCAAGGAGTGTGGTGGAGTCTCCTTCTTTGGAGATCTTTAAGCAGAGGCTTGACAACCATATGTCAGGAGTGCTCTGATGGGGTTTCCTGCTTGGCAGGGGGTTGGACTCGATGGCCCTTGTGGTCTCTTCCAACTCTATGATTCTATGATTCTACATTGGCTCCATTACCTGCAGTCAGCTTGGCTAGGGGTGATAGTGCCCAGCCAGATGGGCGGGGTATAAATAATAAATTAGTAGTAGTAGTACACGGAGCCATCCAACCATCATGGGGACTTCAGATCTATGTAGGGTTTACTCCTTAGCTTTTTCTTCTCCTGAAGATAAGGCAGTGGAAGTTTAGGATCAGAGTTTTCCTTCTCCTAAATGGGCTCCCTTCCCTAGTGGATTAGCCTCATCTGCCCCTCACTTTCCCCTGCTGCACGTGCAGAAACCGCCTTCCTGACCATTGGACCCACTCCAAAGGTCCGCCAGAGCCTACCTTTGCATGCAGGGGCAGTCCAAAAAAGTAAGGATTAGATGTTAGGATATAGTTCCGTTCCACCTTAAAAGTGAACAGGCATGACTGTTGTGTGACACATGCCTGTTTACTTCCAGCACTTGCTGGGAACTTCCGTTTTGTATATTGCTTTTGTACTGCTCTTTTGCTGGAGACGAAAGGAAGCAGACATGTTTTCCTTGGTTCCTGAACTATGCTGTAGATAATGCTTACACACGGCTCTGTCCGCCTCTTCCGTTGTGAGAAGATTTATTCACTCTGCTGATAGAGCGTGTACAGTCCTCTGAAGATTTCAGAGGCTCGTGTCGCTGACTGATACTGTTCCAAGGGAGATTGGTGATCGCCCGGCTGCCGGCCGGTGACTGGAGCCAGCTGCCTGATGCCCCCGTCTCCCTGGCAGTATCTCAACATTAGGATCCTGAAATCACATACAGATTTCAGTGAGCGTCTTGTGTGTTGATCGAAGAAAGGAGGAGGTGGTGGCAGCAATAGGAAGGAGGCCAGCAAGGCGAGGAGCATGCAGTGATTCAGGGCTGTTGAGGTTGCCTTTGTTCCCTCCCTTGTGAGGCTCACACACCTGTGTAGGCGATGCGGGCCACCTCCTAAGAGAAGCCCCTCCCACCTGTGTAGTGATCAGATGGGATTACTTTGAGGAATAATAATAATAATAATAATAATAATAATAATAAATTTTATTTATATCCCGCCCTCCCCAGCCGAAGCTGGGCTCAGGGCGGCTAACAACAATCAAAATAGTCCAACATTCTAAAAACATTCATTATAAAATTAATTAAAATCAAATTAAGATCAAATTAATGGCAACCATCAAGCAAAATTCTGTGCAGATTGCCAGAGGAGGGGGTCAGGCTGCGCCCTGACCAAAGGCCTGGTGGAACAGCTCTGTCTTGCAGGCCCTGCGGAAAGATGTCAGGTCCCGCAGGGCCCTAGTCTCTTGTGACAGAGCGTTCTGCCAGATCGGGGCCACGGCCGAAAAAGCCCTGGCTCTAGTTGAGGCCAGCCTAACTTCTCTGTGGCCTGGGATCTTTAGGATGTTTTTATTTGCAGTCCGTAAATTTCTCTGTGGGGCATACCAGGAGAGACGGTCCCGTAGGTACGAGGGTCCTAGGCCGTATAGGGCTTTAAAGGTTAAAACCAGCACCTTAAACCTGATCCTGTACTCCACCGGGAGCCAGTGCAGCTGGTATAGTACCGGATTAATATGATCTCGCAGCGAAGACCCCATAAGGAGTCTCGCCGCGGCATAAAATATGCATCAAGCCATTGTGTCCGCGGTGAAAGCATTGCATTGACTGGGTTCGATTCATTGACAATAATTTCTGATCAAATCCCACAAGCCTCTGCATTTCTGGCCATTTTCTCTACTGTTCATTTTCTACGCCTGACAGGCATGTATAAGCATTCTGAAACACAGGCCAATTGCTTCATCAGGCATCCTCAGTACATAAAGATAGCAGGCAGTTTCTTCGATGTAGCTGTTGTTAGTTTTGTTAATCTTGGGGCCAGGAAAAGAGTTCAGAAAGAGAGTTCACAAGGAGATGGTAAATACCGTTTACTGCTGTTTATGACCTCCGGGTTTCCTAAAAGCATTGCTTCCTATTTTATTTACTCTGGACTACTATGTATGCTCAAGTAGGAAATAGTTTCTTTGTACTTAAAAGAATTTCTTCTGATCTAACTTTGTCCCCAAGTGGGGTTTTTTGAAATGCTCAGAGGAAATCTAATTGGTTCTTACAAACACTGTGTGAAAAGTTCTTTTGTGAATAAAACGACCTGGGCCAAGGGGGGGAGAGACAGGTTATTATACGCACTCCTCCCAGAGTCTTGCTGGCCAAGCCTCTGTGTGAATTTTATTAATTAGAGTCCAATCCTTCCTTTGCTTTGGGAACGCCACACACCTGTCCGTCTCTCTGCTAGCGCGTGCCTCCTCCACCTTCATCTCGCCGCATCCCATTCCCATCCTTGTATTGACGCCTCATTGTCCTCCCCCACCCCATTGTTTCATTGTAGACCGAGGGGGGCGAGGAGGCAGCCCCGCAGAACGGAGCTGTGACCGCCCCCCCGCCAGGTGGCAGCCCCCCCACGCAGGAGAATGGCGTAGGGCTGCCCACGCCCGCCCAGGGTGGCGGCGGCGGCGACCAAAGGGAAATTCAGTGCTTCGACACTCACATACAAGAAACAAGTAAGTGCCAGGCCTTCCTCTGTGCCTCCCCAAAGGTGCTTTGCAATGATGGGGGGCGGGTGGGAGGCGAGGGGTGATGAGAGAGGGAGGTGGAAATTGGGGGTGGGACACCAGGCAGCTTTTCCTAAGGAACCTTCTCGGAGGCAGCAGAAGTCCTTGCCCTCCTCCCTAGTAGGAGAGGCAGAGTGCGGAGGGGCCGGGCGGCTTAACCCGCCCCCCACCGTCCCTGTTACCGACTTCTGAAGCGGGAGGGAAGGGGAGAGGCAACGTCCCGGCGCGCCGCCTTGTTAATGAAGCCACCTGCCCTTTTATTTTCCAGGCATCTAACGATGACATTCTGGTGTCGCCTTCCTTCCGCCCCCCCCCCTTTTCCTCCCTCCCCACCCCCCATTGCCGTCTTCCCCCCGCTCCCCCTTGTGTCGCTGCAGATTGAGTCCCACAAGCTGATGTTCCGTGAGAAGGCCAAGGCCCGCACGGACCACGGGGCGGACCCCACAGCCTCCAACCACCCCCCTGTCTTCTCCGGCGGCACCTCCCCACGGCGCAGCACCTCGGTCAGCGAAAGCCTGGCCTCCGCCGCCTCCACCTCTCTGCAGCCACCGCCACCGCCGCTGCTGCCGCCGCCACAGCAGGCTCCCCTCGCGGAAGAGACGGCGGCCGCTCTTCCTCAGCAAGGCTTGTGACTCTGCCCCTTTCCCGCTCTCCTCCTGCCCTCCTCCTGCTCGCGAGAAGCTCGTCTCCCTTGACCTGGAGCCTGGCTTTGTTTGGCCCTGGAAAGGTGGGCTGGCCTCCCTGCCCCACGGCAGGGGATCTCTCTGGAGCGTGCCAGGCTGCCACCGAGAGCCTCCGTGGGGCCTGGTGGTTGGTTGGTGTCTCTGGGTGCAGAAATGGGCTCCCCGGGGGGTGTCCAAGTGTGCGTTGGAGTTGTTTTGGTTTCGTCCCGTCCTTCCTGGCTTGCTGTGTGGGGACTAGGGAGGGAACGCTGGTCTCATGGCGGAGCCCGAGACCCAGGCGGGAGTTAGCGGGAGTCCGCTTTGCTGCCCTCTTTCCCCCTCCAGCAACCCATTGCCACCTGCCCTTTGCCCTGCGTCATTTCGCGCTGCCTACTATTTAATGCTGGTCTATATATTATTCTTATTCTCACACACGATAATTTCACTCTCTTTTGGAACTCTTTTAACTCCTTAACCTCCTTCTCTCCCCCAGTCCCCCAACCCTCCTCCTTCTCATTGTGATTTAAAAAAGTACAATAAAGTGTTTGCCGATTTCTGTCGCTTGTTACCGCAGGCTCACCGCGCTCCCTTCCCTTCCCCCCTTGCCCTTTGCCATAGGAGAATTAAAAAAAAAAAAACATTAACCGCTGCTGCAGTGCTGCTGGCTTCTTATCGACATATCCAGCCATTTTAACTGTGTTCTTTTTCTTTCGTTTTTTAATTTTTTTTCTTCATTTGTGTGTGGTGTTTATTTTTTGTGTGTGCTTAAAAAGGAGGAAAAAAAACTTTGAAATGATGGAGCAAAATAAGGCATTAAGCCACGTTGGTTAAAAGTTCTTGAGGATGCATTGAGAGGAGGTTGTGGGTGGTAGAGGAATGGTGTTCGCTGATCCCCTCCCCCCCCCAAAAAAAGCCATGAATGTCCTTTTTAACTGACTGCTGCAGAGAGAAGCCCTAGCTCTTTTGAGGGTCTGCTGCATTGCATCTCAACAGGATCTAGTTCCCATGGGGGGGCGGATCCTTCGCTGCCCATCCTGGAGAAAGAGCAGGGGAATATATTTGCAGGATTTAATCCTGAAGGCACGATGGGTTTGGCTCCGGGATCTGTGCACCTTGGAACAGAGGCTGGGATGGAGTTTGGCATTTATAAGGAAGCTCGCCCCTGGCAGTGGGGCGTCCTAGCAGAGTTGGGGAGGGAGTGGTGTGGGGAGACTGCTTGGCCACTGCCCCACCCCCCCAAAATACCAAGAGGGTCATGGGAAAGTGTTGAGGGTCTGACGAGAGGCAGCATGTGCATGGGGCTGGCTAGGTGATCTGAAGGTGCCAAGGAGAGAAAGAGGCAGTGATTGCTCTCCTTTGGAAGAAAAGACCCCGTTCTTCTTCTAGGGGTGGGTATGGGTTGGATGGGGCTTGTGGGGGGAGGCATGTTGGCAACAAGAGGTTGAGCACCTTCGGCAATTTTATTATTATTTTTTTTGCATTGCAAATGACACTAAAACGAAATGTAAATAAAACTTTGAAAATGGTGTGTTGTGAGAGTCGTGAGGGAATTCTGAAAGGAAGAGGGGGAACCCAAACGCAGGGAACAAATATTTGGGCGGGGGCGGGGGGGGGATGTGTTTTGTAGGCAGACCTCTGCTGGGAGGCAGGAAGGGGATGATGGCTGTGGGAAGGAGGAGCGATGATAGCACAGCTCTCTCTCCCCCCCCCCCTTTTATCTCTGGTCACAGTGTGCTTTTCAGCAACACAGCAAACACAGGGTCTGCATTCACACACAAAAGACATATTGCACTTGTGGTTGTTGTTTTTTTTTATATATATATATATATATATATATATATATATATATATATATATATATATATATATATGCTTTCGTAGATTTTCACGGGTACAGGAATGCAGGTTTTGGTGTCCTCGGGTGTCTTCCCGTGTAAAAGTTGGGGTGTCTAGGCGACGTTTCGACGAGGTCTCACTCGTCATCTTCAGGCTGGTGCTTTCGGCTTCTTGTTACTGGAACAGAGCAGGATCTCAGTGTTTGAGTTCCTATAAATACTGTTGAGGGGGTGTGGTGTATAGCCTCCAATGTTCTGGGCAGAGAGGAAGTTCCCAGGCTAGTGTGCCTTTTCTTCTTTTGTTCCTTAATTACTTGAGGGATATCTTGAGTGATTATCAAGATATCTCGAGATAGAAAAACACCCTCACAACATGAACAAGCGTGACGACACATCCCGCTTGCCAGACATCTGGAAATTAGCCCTCCCCACAAAAACTGACACCAGATCCAGAGGCACACAGAACGCCATCACCAATCAACCACACCAGACCCAAACCCAGACCCTCTCCACAGATAAATTACAGACACCATCCAGTAGCCAAACCATGGTGGCACCTCCGGATGCTGCACCCCCCTGCAATCCCTACACAGATCTGGCTGACACAGGCCACAAAACCACAGCTCGCCCCTATACACGAAGCCAAGCCAGAGCACAACTAAGTGCAGTACAGCCATCTTCTCAGAAAAACTCTTCACAAAGTTCAAGAGGTCAAGACACAAAGACTTTAGCAACTAATCCACCCCTAATGACCCACCTAAGTGGTACTCAGGATATCACTCAAGAAATCACTCAAGATATCCCTCAAGTAATTAAGGAACAAAAGAAGAAAAGGCACACTAGCCTGGGAACTTCCTCTCTGCCCAGAACATTGGAGGCTATACACCACACCCCCTCAACAGTATTTATAGGAACTCAAACACTGAGATCCTGCTCTGTTCCAGTAACAAGAAGCCGAAAGCACCAGCCTGAAGATGACGAGTGAGACCTCGTCGAAACGTCGCCTAGACACCCCAACTTTTACACGGGAAGACACCCGAGGACACCAAAACCTGCATATATATATATATATATATATATAAATATTAAAGGTTGCATGGTTTCTAATAAAATGGCTTTTTAAAACCTTGGCGGGGCTTTTTTTCTTCCCCCTTTTTGGCATCAAAACGGTATGCTGAAATCTCATGAATCGCATCTCCCTTCCCCTCCTTGGAATACTATAGAAACCTTTTAAGGAGGAAGTTGCAGGTTTTGCACCTAGAAAGGGGCCTGTCTGTGTACAGAAATATATGTATGTGTGCTTGTGATCCATCTTGCCCACCTTCCATCTCCGCCACGCTGATTCCAAGTCTGCTTCCAAGTCTGTTGCAAAGCTTGCTGCACCTGCCCACCGGCTCTCCCACCCTCCAGATCTCAGGAAGCCCCTCACCCACGTTGTTACACGTTGCTGTGCAGCTTCCTCGCACGTTCCCATCCGCCACCCCGGTACCACCACCTCCTCCTCCTTCCTGCCCTGGCATTTCCCTGAGAGACCTTGTCCTGGCAACTCCAACCTTTTGTTTCAAACAGGCAATGCAGGAGGTGGAAGCCGAAGACGGGGATGTAATAGGAGACATCTCCAAATCTCCTCTGCTTTGAGGGCCAGGCCCCGTGGAAAGCCGCCTTCAAATGGGTGGGGTAGCTTTGCAAAAGCCCAGTGGTACCTCCCTACTTGCCCCGGCGAGGTTTACGTAGGTGAACATCTCATCGAACCGGTTCCCCTGCTTAGATTTTGGATTCCTGGCTCCTCCAGGAAGGTTTTTTCCTGAGTCGGCGAGGCCTATAAACAGTGGAACTGCTCCCCTCAGGAGCAAGACGCTGCCTTGCGCCGCTTTAGCAGCATCCCTGGGCAGCAGCATCTTCCTAGCGGAGCAGGTCCACTTGTGTGTGTGCGTTTTTGTGTTCCAGCCCTTCGAGATCTCCACTTCCACCTGCCGTGCATGGCTCCCTTCCCCTCCGGTCTACATCCCTGCCCTGCGGCTGATGACGTCTCTCGCCCAACCTCTAAACACAAGCTTGGGTTTTCCACTCCGCTGACCTCCCCGCTGCCAGGCCAAGGGGGTGGTGTTGGCAGAAGGGGAGCGCTTGCTTAGGTGACCCCCTCGTCCGACAGGGAAACTTGTCCCTTGAAGCAATAAGGACAGCCTGTGTGCTCGAAAATGGGAGCTTCCTGGGCTTCTGTAGAAAGGCAAGCAGTTGCCTCATCGACCTCCTGCCCTACAAAGCTTGTGGGGCGCATGCTTTAAAAAAGAACGAAAAGAAGCTGAGACTCCCAATTTCTTTTGCAGAAAAGTGTTTGGGGGGCTGAGATACTTCAGCAGGAAGCCCCGTTGTCTTGGCTTCCCTTTCCTCTGACCCCCAAGTTGAGGAGCAATTGACTTTTGTTTGCCGGAGGGTCCTTCTCCTGTTTGCAACCCAGATGTGTTTCTCCTACGATCCGTCGCTTGAGGACTCTCAGTTGGGAAGTCAAATAACATTGCACTTTATCTTCCGTGATAGCGCAAAAAAAAAAAAAGTGTCTTGTAAAGGGTTGTCGATTCCTTCTTTGTTCCCGAACCGAATCACTTTGAGGTGGTCGATATTAGCACCCGCCTGTCTTGAGAACATGTGCAGGTTCCGGTTGCGCCCAGTTCTGCGGTGTGCGCGCACTCGTTCCCGCACCACACGCTCACTTAACACGTGTCGTGCCTGTGTTTTTAGCCTTAGACCCAGAGAGACGCTTAAAGACGATTGCTACGGGGAAGTTTTTCTTAGTCCCCAGCTTTGGTTTCTAATAAGGATTTTTACAACAATGCAATTTTAGATTTGAAAGTAGCTTGTAAATACTGCAATTCTGGGGCGGGGCAGGGTGGGTTGGGGAGAAAGGGCTTTCGTAGCCCAGCGCTGGTCTCCTTTTCCTCCCTCTTGTTTTAGAGGGGCAGGAGCAGATTTCATTGGGGGGGGTTAGGTAGGTATTTTTTACAAAATGGATCATGAGAAGTATTAGAGGCGGTGGCTGTTAGGCTAAGAAACGAAAGCAATAAATGAACCACCTTTGCTCCCAGGGCTGTGTTTGAGAACCTGGCTTAGATCTTGGCTCTGTTTGACCGTCAGGTTTCAGCGCAGCTGAAAACTGTGGCCATAGATATTTATTTGGGTACCGGTAAGGGTGGAATATGCACCTGAACCATGAGGCAGCAATCCATTGGGATGGGATGTTCTCCTGCGGAACGCCTTCATGGATCGTGGCCTCGTGCTAGCTAGTGTTGTAGAGGGAACTGCCATCCAGTTTTTCCACCTAAGAGGCACAACCCTTGGAGGTCATGGTTAGGTTTTCCTTCCCAGGGCAGCAAGTGGAAACTGCAGCTCTGCACGTCACAACCAGCCTTCCTCGTGAGTTGGCCAGTTTGCAGGACAGGGTTTGGTTTAGGGTGGACGATCCAGGCGATTCATTTTGGCAGAGACATGGCGTAAATGGGCTTGAGGAAGGAGAAGGCAGCAAGACACACCCGTGCACATGTAGCTGTGTGACTCGCTCCCTATTTGAGCTTTGGGCAGTTGACGACCAGGCTGAGAATCCCACGGTCCTCCAGAGCTTTGACTCCAACTCCCATCATCCTTTCCCACTGGCCATGCAGCCTGGGCGGGGTCGATGGGAGTTGGAGTCCATCTGCAGTTGGAGGGCACCACTTTTCCACCTGTGGTTTACAGAAACCGTAGCTCTGTGTTCTTTCCTTTGGGGATCAGAGTTCCGCAGAACCTTGGAAGTTTTGTGTTGTTGGGCAAGGTCGTCCATGTTGGGCATCTTTCCCTGAAAATGAGGCTTGAGTTGAGCTTGGATGGTGGAACGAACAGTGGCACTGGTTAGATATAAGCATGCAACTTGGGTGTGCAGTTTTTTTAACCTGGAGGTGAATTGTAGTTTTGCGGCGTCCTTTTAGGGGGTGTTTTTCCCTCTTGATTTCCTTGGGGTTCCTCAGAAAGAAGATGAGGCTTCACGGGATAGCTTCTTCATGACTCTTCCCTTGCACTATGCCTTTGCCATAGAATATTGGGTGTGTTGTTGATCATTCCGTTCAATGGTGAGGCCCACAGGCCTGGCCAGTTGCACACTAAACGGCGACCCCAGCCTCATCGCCACTGGGGATGGGGAGCCCGTGGCGCTCTAGGTTTTGTTTGGCTCCCAGCTCCCCTCAGCCTGAGGATTACAAATGCAAGAGATCTCTCATGCCTAATCTGCATTGACACGTGTTCTGTGTGAGGGTGCCCTGGTTGGACCGAGGGGAAGGGAAGCGCAGTTCCTGGTGTTTTGGAAACACAGTTTGCTTTTAGGGAATTGCTTGATGAACGGGGAAGGGAATCAAGAAGCTTCTCAAAGCATCAGCTTTGCTTGGGCCCTCCCCCAAGGAAGCCAGGAGATTAGCCAGCTGGTCGAGTGGTGGATTAGGAGGCAGCTGGTTGAGGTAGCCATCAGCTGGTCCCCATTGGATTAGGAGAGGTTCTGCTCTTCGCAAGAGGCATGGGGCACTCTTAGCCCAGGCAACACCTTGTTTTGAAGCCTCTGCGCTTGTGAGAACGGTCAGGGTGGAACAGGATGGTGAAGAAAGTGAGTGGCATAGATGCTCGGAGGCGAGGGGCTTGTTGCCTTTCAACTGGCATGGGGGGTGTGGTCCTGCCATCTTGGGTGATGCTCTTGGGGCTCCATCCTCTTGGGCAGAAATGTGGCCACAAAAGAGGGTTTCAGCGCCGTAGTGTCACATATCAGTGGTACGCACAAAACAGAGCAGGAATTGGGTTATCTGCTGCTAAGCAGAGACGGGTCTGGATCAAGAGGCCCGGGTGAGAGGCTGTATGGGGCTCTGGCGGCAGTCTGGACGCCTCTCTGCCAGCCCGGGGTAATTCTTCGCCTTCCTTGCAGACGACTTTAGGGTAAAGACAGCTGTAGGCTTTTAAGAGCTGTCAAGAGTGGGCCCTTAACCCATTAGGCATCCATCTGTGTCTTGCTCTAGCCTTGCACATCAAGCCAGCCTCATCACCACTATTATTATTATTATTATTATTATTATTATTATTATTATTATTATTACTAAAAGCAGCATACTCATGTTAATTTCCATCCTTTGCCTTACCTCCTCCAAAATAGGATCTGCAAGCATTCTTAAACTGCAAAACTACATGACTGGGTGGAAGCGGTTGTTGATTTCACAGCAGCTAGCCAATAGGTGCTCTGCACGAGTCTATCCTCTCCCCCCACTGGCTCTTTTCACGCAGACCTAATTGGAAAACCCACAGACTTGTTTTGGTCCGGAAAGAGAAACCATTTTGATTTGCAGAGCAGCGGGGACACCATCAATATGCCTCCCTCGCTCTTAAAATGAACATCTGTCTTTACCCTGAATGTACTTTTCGCCACTCGGGCTCTGTACGACAGAGTAGCTTGCAAGTGGCATTTCCGTCTGGCATTTCTGATTCCCTTCCATCGTGGCTCAGGAAAGTCAGGCACACACCCAACTGTATTAGGGCTGGTCCAGAGGGACGAAGAATACTGGCTGAAGTTTTGGCATTTTGGCTGAAGTCTTTAGATTCGCCAAGGAGGCTCTGGGAAATAAAAAGTACCGATTCCCTTGTGACTGTACCTAGACAGGGTGGGTCTGCAGCTCAACGCCGAGTGGTTAAAGCGAGTAAAACACCGTGAACTCTCCACTTTGCTTGTAAAGATTCTTATAGTTTTATCGCAGCTGCCCCCAACCTCAGCCTCTCCAGCAGGTTTGAACTACAACTCCCAACAGGCCCTGTTGGGAGTTGTAGTTCAAACCTGCTGGAGCGCCCCAGGTTGGGGGAGCCATGGCAGAACGGAGAACGGCAACGCCCGCTCAGTTAGCTGGAGAACCAAACGGGGTGTCCTCTTTGTAACAGCCGCGATGCGCTGCTTGAAGCCCCTTCTCAGGGTGGTGATGACGTCGGAAAAGGCAGAGCGGCTGCTGGCCTGTTTCCTTCGAGGGCTTGCAGGGACTCAAGAGAGCAGGTGCCATTGCTCTCCCGCCTCTGAACAATATCAGGAGATTAATCAAGCTTCCAACACCATCAGTCTCTTACAAGCACCATCCAGATTAAGAAACGCCCCTTCCTCTCCCCTCGCTTTGGCGATTCTCGGTCTGTGTCGGCGACATTGCAGAAAGGGCAAGAGGGTAGATGGAAGCGGTTAGGTTATCTGTGCCACTACAGCGGGCAATTTGCCCATCTCGAATGAGCGGGAACGAGCACTGGCCTTGCAAAGGGAGGCAGAGAGATTGGGGCGGCCTCGGCGAAAATGCCTGCCTTGTGTGTGTGCACGCAGATTGCTGTAGCCGTAGGACAGCCTTCGCCAAGCTGGTGCCCTCCAGGCTGCCTTGTGGACTGCTGGGAGTTGTTGCTGGGGCGCCTCCTTCGCGAAGGGCCAGAGCCATCTCGCACGACTTCTCCCGGTGTGGCTGTGGAACCAGAAGGGAGCGCCACTCCTGGCCGTGGCTGCGCATGGAGGTAGAATTACGCAGGTATTCCCACAATAGCCTAGCCGGGTGGTGCTGGGGCGAGGGGGGGAGGGAAGGGGTGTGTTAAGAAAATGCATGGGTGCGATGGCGTCTGGAACGCAGGAGAGAGGTGGTTGGACAAACCTGTCCGGGTGGGAGCTCAGAGGGCCCTGCTGTCACCACGGCAGGTTCTTAAAACCCGTTTGCTTCTATCTGTTTACCTTCCTCTCCTGTCCTCGGACTTGTAATAGTTACTGTCTCCGTTTTTAAAAGCAGCTATTTCCGGATTTGATGTTGTGATTCTTACCTATTGTAAAGGGTTTAAATAAAGCTTCTAGATGTTCAACCTTGGCTGCCAGCTTTAGTCTGAATTTGTTTTTTTGTGGCTCTGGGTTCTCTCTCTGTCGTAGGAAGCTGCCTTGAGACAAGAGTGTGGCTGTTGGCTGGCTCCTCTAGTTCAGCAGTGCCTAAACCGACCCAATAACAAGTCTACAGGGCTTCAGGCAGAACATCTCCCTGAGTCCCACCTACCTGGGGATGCAGCTGGGTTTGAACCTGCAAAGGAGGTGTCTTTCCACTGAGCTATAGCTCTTCTCTCGCCTCCCTCCCTTTCCTTCCCCGCCAAATGGATGCTTCGGTCAAGATTCCCGCTTTGCAGGGGACTGGACTAAATGACCCTCAGGGTATTTTCCAACTCTGCCGTTCTATAATTCTATAATCCTGTGGCGGTGAGTTCCATAGTTCAGCTCTGCATGAAGTGCTTTCTCTTTCTGATAGCAAGAGCTGTTCGACAGTGGAACGGTCTCCCTCGGGAGGTGATGAACTCTCCTTCCTTGGAGGTTTCTAAGCAGAGGTCAGATGGACATCTGTCCTGGATGCTTTAGCTGAGATTCTTGTACTGCAGGGGGTTGCACTAGATGACCCTCGGGTCCCTTCCGACTCTACGATTCTGTGAAAGCAGAGTGCTCTACGGATTTCAAAAAGCGGCAAATGGCAGAGAGTTTAAAACACTGCCTCTAAGCTTCCTGTGACGCCCCCCTCCCCAAAAAAATACACGCGTCTTTTCCGCAGAAAGGAATAGCCCTTGAAATCTGCTGCATTTACATGCTGCTAATCTCCCTGATGTTAAAATGAATTTGCGCACAGAGAGGATAATCCTGGTTTCCAGCTAACGGAATAAGGAATTAATAATGCCGGCGACCTCTTAAGAGAGGGGGGAATCTAAGGCTCTGGCCTGTTTCCTGCAGAAGTTGAGGACCTCCGCTCTTGATGCCACAACCCCTCACACACACACCCCAAAAAATCAAGGAGAACCACACGAACAACCTTAGCCAACCTGCAGTGTTCCAGATACCTTGGATTGCAACTCCCAGCTGTGCAGGCCGAGTCTTGTGGGAGACGGCATCCAGAACATCTGGATGGTGTCAGATTTGCAAAGGCTCCTGTAAGTTGTCCCACTGTTTGCTTTTAGAAACCCACCAGGTAATACGGAGGAGAGCGTACTTGGTGTTGGTCAGCAAGTGGCTGAAACGAGACGCGGGAAGAGGGATCAGACTGGAGTTCAGGAAGGGAGAGAGAGATCAGTGGATACTTGGAGCGGCTTTCTAGGAGCCGGGGGTGTTAAGGGGTGACTGGAATACAGCGTCTTGATCCTTCCAAATGTGGGGGTCAGTATTGCAAATGGTTTGTTTGTTCCCCCCTCCCCAAATTGGATCGTGCCCAACAAAGGAAAATCCATATTAAATGTGAGCAGGGGAATACAAGCTGCATTATTGCATTAAGGGCACCACGACAGAAAAAATAATGTTTGTGTGATGGGCCTAACGCCCCTCCTGCGATAAGCACCAGACTGAGCTTTGGGTTGGTTAAGGGCACCATGCAAACAGTTTTAAAGGCACACGCTAAGTGTATTTTGCATAAAGAATATAAAAAGTTTAGAGAGCTTTTCTGCCTGACCCCCGAGCGCTTGTTTTCTGTGCTAAATTCTCCACCTTCGTCAGCGTCTTACCAAAACTCAAGTAAGTCGAAGCACATATGCCAGTGTCTTTGAACGTATTTAAGCTGCAAGACAAGCGGAAAACAGAACTTGTTTCAAGCAAGTGAGAAAACTCCACGCTTGCAGCCAGGGGTGGTTTATTATTTAGGGAGCGCTTTAAACCGTATACAAAAACCAGAGCACCAAACAGGTCCTGCCCCACACACTTATTATCTTAAAGAAAACAAGCTGCTGCGAAAATCCTGGGAGGATTGCAAACCCGTTATGCGGAAAAGGACAGCGCACCTGAACTGGACAGACGGACGAGAGAGGCAACACTGGTAAAAAGAGAAAATGTTTACATGCAAAGGGAAGGAGGCAATGAACTGCTGGAGGGCAAGCAGAGGCCAAGGGTTTGGTGGAGGTGCTTTTAACGGTGGGGAGTGGTACCCGAGGGGCTCTCGAACAGCTTAAGAGGGTCTTCCCAACTCTGGGGCCCTCCAGTGGTTTCGAACTACAACTCCCATCAGCACCCCCAGCTGATGGGAATTGTAGTCCAGAACCGCTGGAGAAGGTTAGAATGAATGGAGCTAACAGGCGCGTCTGCATCCAGGCTTGATAACTACAGAGCCATTTGGCCATGGCCAAGAGACTCTGGGAAGAAGGAGCCAGCCAGCCACCTACCCAACCGTCTTGGCAGGATGACAAGAAGTGGGCTACAGCACCAGCCAGGGAACCCCCTAGGGAAGCCTGGTCAGAGCCCAGGGAGTGGTGGAGGGACACAGAGGACAGGTCAGAGGAGGAAGGAGGGGAGGAATGGTTGGAGGCAGAAGAAGCAACAGGCTTTAGTGAGCAAGATGACCCAGGTGCAGAAAGCAGTTCAGACTCGATGATGAAGCAGAGGAGGCAGCAAAAGCATCCCAGAAGCTTGCCGCTCCTGCTGTACTAAGCTCCCTGCCTTTGTCTCCAAGGACATGGACGGCTATGTATGTAGCAGAACAAAGGGCACAGATTCCCACCCACCCCTTCCCTCCGTCAGGTGTAGGCTGCTTGGAAAACAGGAGACTTGGGGAGGGGGAAACAGAGGGCAGAGACCTACATTCCCAGCAACTGCAATGATGGGAGGCGTTGCCGAGCTGTAAAGAAACAAATACACCGCTGAACTGTGCGCTGAGCTACGCCTGAGCCAGCACATTAATTTTCCACTCGGACGTCGCCTTCCGTGCACTCAGGCACCCGGGCAGAGCCCGCCTGTCCCTGCTGCTGCAGCTGCTCCTCAGCGCTATGAACCCTCCAGTGGTCCTTCAGCGACTTTTTCCTCCGGAACCTCTTCCCGCACTGGGCGCAGGCGTAGGGCCGCTCCCCGGTGTGGGTGCGCTGGTGCTCCTGCAGGTGGTGCTTGCAGATGAAGTCCTTGCCGCACTCGGCGCAGTGGTAAGGCCTCTCGCCCGTGTGCAGGCGCAGGTGGGGTACCAGGTGCTGCTTGCGCACGAAGCCCTTCCCGCACACCGAGCACCGGTAAGGCCTCTCGCCCGTGTGGATCATGCGGTGCCGCACCAGCTCCGAGGGGCTGCTGAAAGCCGTCCCGCAGAACGAGCACTCGTACTGCTTCCGTTTCTGGTGGTTCATTTGGTGCATCTGGAGGCTCAGCAACAGGCTGAAGGTCTTGCCGCAGTCCGCGCAGCGGTGCGGACGCTCCACCGTCGCTTCCGGCGTGCCCCTGGGCGAGGGAGAGCCAGGGTGCCTCCCGTTGCGGGCGCCGCGGAGGCCGGGGAGGGTGCCGTTCAAAATGGGCTCGCCGATGGTGCCGTTCAAAATGGGCGCCACCGAGCCCCCGGGGAGGAAGAGCAGGAGGGGTGGGTTGGCGGGGTCTTCCTCGCTCGGCGCTTCCTCCGGGTGCGGCTGGGCTGTGGCGTTAGCTGGGTGGCAAGGAAGAGAGAGGAAAGGGTTTGGTGTAACCATCCTATTGAAAGGTTTTTAATTATTATTAAACACATTGAAACACTTTCCCTTTCCTCCCGCGTGCTAGATAGCAGCCGGGGGGGGGGTGATAATTCAATAATCAAACACTAGCTGGCTGAATTAGTCCTACTTGGGCCAGTGAGGAGGCCAGGAGAGATTTAACTGTGGGGTCTCAGAGCAGGTGATCTTCATAAAAGGGGCGGGGGAGGGAAGAGAAGGGAAATAAAAGATCAGGCTGAATTCAAATTAAAGGCCAGGCGGCATAGCTCTGTCTTACAGGCCCGACGGAAGGAGATTAAATCCTGAAGGGCCCTAGTCTCCTGGAACAGAGCATTCCACCAAGTCGGAGCCATCACTGAGAAGGCCCTGGCCCTGGTGGAGGATAATTGACTTCCTTAGGGCCCGGGACCTCTAAACTATGGTTGTTCATGGACCTTAAGGTCTTCTGCAGGGCAGACCAGGAGAGGCGGTCCTGTAAATACAAGGTCCCTAAGCCACAAAGGGCTGTAAAGGTCAAGACCAGCACCTTAAACCTGACCCAAAACCAGGAGCCAGTGCAACTAACTCTACACCACACCGGCCCCTAACCACTCTGCGCCATGTTAGGCCCGTAGGCTGGTGGATGCTTCCCCACTGTCCAAAGAGGCATGAGTGGAATTGCAGAGTTGTAAGGGATCCCTGAGTCATCTAGTCCAACAGGAATCTCAACAGATGGTCCCCCATCCAATTCGAAACCACGCCAGACTCTGCTTAGCATTGCAAACCTGCTGGCAGTTTGTAGCTATTCAGCCTTGCTGTCCTACCCCTGTTTAAGTCTCCTACTCACCAATACAAGCGCTTTGAGGACTGTTTCCTCCATCCCTCCCTGCGGGAGTCTCCTCCTGTTTGACCCACGAAACTGCATCCGACCTGGAAGCCGGTGACCCTGTCGAGAGCGAGGGGGAAAGGGAGATTTATTTATTTATTAAAAATCGTTTTTATTAATTTTCCAATAAAAAACATCCAATCATAATCCAATTAAAATAAAAAATAAAATAAAAAAGACCAAATTATCATCCAAATTATAATGATTCATTTTTCGGGACTTCCTATAGTCTGGACCTCTGAAGCCTACCGTATTTTTTGCTCTATAAGACTCACTTTTTCCCTCCTAAAAAGTAAGAGGAAATGTGTGTGCGTCTTATGGAGCGAATGCAGGTTGTGCAGCTATCCCAGAAGCCAGAACAGCAAGAGGGATTGCTGCTTTCACTGCGCAGCGATCCCTCTTGCTGTTCTGGCTTCTGAGATTCAGAATATTTTTTTTCTTGTTTTCCTCCTCCAAAAACTAGGTGCATCTTGGGGTCTGGTGCGTCTTGTAGAGCGAAAAATACGGTATCTCCAAATCTCAGTCCTGTCTCTCCTTCTTCTTTCCATATTTTCCACATCTCGATTTTAACACTTTGGGAAAGGGAGATTGAAGTTGCTTTGAAAGCCAGCTTCCCCCGTTGTTCTGCCCAGATCAAATAGATCAATAAACACCCACCCATGTCATCCCCCATACTGAGCTGCTAGATTACTGCCTTCTTAACCACTGGACCCAC
Organism: Podarcis melisellensis; assembly: GCF_964234715.1. Lineage (NCBI taxonomy): Eukaryota > Metazoa > Chordata > Lepidosauria > Squamata > Lacertidae > Podarcis > Podarcis melisellensis. The sequence continues at coordinate 57,173,690 of NC_138544.1, read as the reverse complement.
CCTTGGTCTCGCCCGCTCCGTCCGCTGGATCCCATCTTCGCATACAGGGCAAGCCCCTAACTCACCGAGGGCTTGAGATCCATCGGCTGCCCCCACCTGGTTTAGCCGGACATTTGGTCATTTCCCAAGTTGTTTACACTGTCGCATGCTGACAGCTTCTAGAAGCCCCAGGTGAGAGCTTGAGTGCAGACCGGGGACCAAAGGAGAAAAAAACTACCCCAAAGGAGCACGACGGCATATCTCCCACCAGTAGTACTACCCCTCCCCTATGTCAGCATTTTCATTCTCCCGTTGCTGGATATGAATGAATAATTTTCATTCTCCGGCAGCTAAAAAAGCCAATGCAATTCTGAGCTGCATCAATAGGAGTATAGCATCTAGATCAAGGGAAGTAATAGTGCCACTGTATTCTGCTCTGGTCAGACCTCACCTGGAGTACTGTGTCCAGTTCTGGGCACCACAGTTCAAGAAGGACACTGACAAACTGGAATGTGTCCAGAGGAGGGCAACCAAAATGGTCAAAGGCCTTGAAACGATGCCTTATGAGGAACGGCTAAGGGAGCTGGGCATGTTTAGCCTGGAGAAGAGGAGGTTAAGGGGTGATATGATAGCCATGTTCAAATATATAAAAGGATGTCACATAGAGGAGGGAGAAAGGTTGTTTTCTGCTGCTCCAGAGAAGCGGACATGGAGCAATGGATCCAAACTACAAGAAAGAAGATTCCACCAAAACATTAGGAAGAACTTCCTGACAGTAAGAGCTGTTTGACAGTGGAATTTGCTGCCAAGGAGTGTGGTGGAGTCTCCTCCTTTGGAGGTCTTTAAGCAGAGGCTTGACAACCATATGTCAGGAGTGCTCTGATGGTGTTTCCTGCTTGGCAGGGGGTTGGACTCGATGGCCCTTGTGGTCTCTTCCAACTCTAGGATTCTATGTGATTGTTACATCACATGTCTTGTGTTTACTTTCCAGGTTTAGGAAGTGGGAGAATGGAAGTCAGTCTTATCTCTTCCGCTGTGTTGTACAGTCATACCTCGGGTTACAGCCACTTCAGGTCACGTTTTTTTGGGTTACGCACCTGTCAGGGTTTCTGGGAGAGAGGAGGAGATGACAGAGGAGACGGAGAGCGAGTGGGAGGAGGGGCAGAAGGATGAGGAAGAAGATGACGGAATTCTGAGGGAATCCACGAGTCTGAGCAGCGAGTCAGAGGATTCTCAAAAGGGGGTTACCTTAATCAAGCAAAAGGGAGGAGAAGGGAGAAGCGGAGAGGAGCCCAGTGGAAGACAGACGCAGCAAGAGGCGTCTCAGCCGGAACGGAGTAAAGGGGGTGGAGTCGTCAGCCTCTCGGAGGGAGCAGGATTAGGAGAGAACAGAGAAAGGGGGTTGGAGCAAGGTGTTCAGCCGGAAAGGGTGGAGAGCAGAACAAGGGGTGGTGTAGCGGTCGAAAGAAAGGTCAGCAGCAACGTACGCGCGCCAAGTTCAAACGTAGAGGCGCGCGGAAGTGGAGAGAGCTCAGGGGAGGAGCCCGGCCCTAAAGCCAGAAGGAGGGGGGAAGAGGCGGCAGAGGATTCAGCCTCAGGCGAGTCACGGAGAGAGGGAACCCAGGGGGGCAGGAAGACCCTGCGGAAAAGAAAGGAGAGGAAGAGGTGGTCTAGAGCCAGGCTATTAAGTTGGTGTGGAAGAGGGGAGGAGTCAGAGGGGACTTCAGCGGTCTAACGTGACAGACGTACGGCCACGATGCTGAACTGTACGAGAAGCAGAAATCTTCAATAAACTTTTCCTGTAAATAAACTGCAACGGAGTGAGGTCTCTTGTGAGCTGGGACCCGTCCTGGGTGGCCGTGACAGTAAGTCCCCTCTCAGAAAGCAAAAAATTTTTTTTGCGAAGCTCACGAACGGGAGCAGCCATGAGCGCTGAGGAGCAGCTGGTTGCACTGCGGGATCAGGTTACCGCTCTCACATCGGCAGTCATTGCTTCGCAGAAGAAGAATGACGACTTGGAGAAGACGTGCCAGGATTTGCAGGCAAGGTGGGAACACGCGGACAGGGCGGGGGCCCCAGGTTCCAGAGCGGAGGGCATTGCGCTTGGACGGAGGGGGGGTGCCCTGGTTCCGCATTTTAATGGCAACTTGCAAGACTATCCCAATTTCAGAGCGGACGTCGTATATGCACTGCATTTACTCCGTCACGATTTTAAAGATGAGGAGGAGAAAGTGGGGTTCATTGTTTCGCACCTGCATGGGGAGGCCAGGGCTTGGCTACGCAATCTGTGGCGCGAAGATGGACCGGCCCGTCGCAATTCAACTGCGTTCATCAAAGCGATGGATTCTTGTTTTCAATCCTCTGTGGATGTGGACATTGCGCGCCGTCAAATGCACGGGCTGAGGCAGGGGAAAGCGACTGTGCGCCAATACCACTCTAAATTTTTTGCATTGCTCACCGCCTTAGATTGGCCAAAGGACAGTAAGCCGGTCAGAGATCTTTTTTGGGAGGGATTGAGCCCCCCCATCAAGGATGAGATCGCTAGGGGGGACAGACCCCAGACCCTAGAAGACGTGGTGCAACGGGCTTTAGCTATTGGAATTCGACATGAGGGACGTCCGTGGCACGAGGAGGACGGGCCCCAAGCGCGTGCGCAAGCGAGGACTCTCCCTTTTGTGCACAGGGATTTCAGCCGTGCGCACCCCTCGCCAATGGGGAAGGAAAGCGAGGAGCCAATGGAGATTGGTGGTGCTAGGGCTCAGAAGCCATCCCAGAGCCCTGTCCCTGGTGCAGCCAAAGCGAAGCCTCCTAGAGGAACCAGGAAGTGTTACATCTGTGACAGTGCGCACCATATGGCGAAAGAGTGCCCCCAGAGGCTCCAGAAGCACACTGCAGCACTGGCAACTGTAACAGCAGAGGTGCAACCAGGGGAGCAGCTTCAGGGAAACGACAGTGCCTGGCTGGAAGCAGAGCTACTGGGGCTCAGCCAGGCGGATCTGTAGACAAGCCCCCAGCATCACTGCAGAGCGTGGACCCTTTGCCTCCCAGACCGGCAGTTCTGCTCACAGCAACACTCCAGTTGCCTGATGGGAGACTCCTCGAGGTTCCAATAACGATCGATTCGGGAAGCAACGCCGACTTCGTGGGACTGCAGTTCGTTAAGCAGCACAACATGGCGCTCCTGCCTGCAACGACGCCTCTAAACGTGGTCACGGTAGACGGCAGGAAGTTGCTGGGGGGGCAAGTGGTGCAGCAAACCCCTCCCATGATGATGCAGATTGGCAACCATCGAGAACTTATTAGTTTCAATGTCACCCACTTATCGGACACACCCATCGTGTTAGGCATGAGTTGGCTGGAGAGGCACAGTCCCGCGGTTGCGTGGTACCAGCGGCAGATCACCTTTTGTTCGTCGTATTGTGCTCAGCATTGCTTTCAGACCGATCAGGGAGGAGAAGCCGAGCAGCAGTTGCATCTGGGTATGGTGCAAACAGTGCCTCACAAGTACCAGGACTTCTTGGAGGTTTTCTGTGAGAAGGAAGCTGACAAGTTGCCGCCTCACAGACCTTACGACTGCGCGATTGATTTAGTGCCAGGGGCGCAACTGCCTGCTGCCAAGCTGTACTCCATGTCGGAAGACGAGATGCAAGAGCTTCGGGAGTTCATAGACCATAACCTCAAGCGAGGTTTCATCCAGGAATCTAAAGCAGCGGGTGGCAGCCCTGTGTTCTTTGTGAAGAAGAAAAACACGCCCCAAAAAAGGCTTATAGTGGATTACAGGTTCATAAACAGCTTGACTAAGCCCAAAGCTTTCCCCATGCCCAAGATTGACGACCTTTTAGCGACCGTCAGGAGGGGCAAGATTTTCACCAAGCTGGACCTACGTGGAGCTTACAATCTCATCCGCATCCGGAAAGGAGATGAGTGGAAGACCGCCATGTTCACCCCTCTGGGCACATACGAATACAGAGTCATGCCTTTCGGTCTCCAAAATGGCAGCCACGTTTTTCAAGCATTTATGCACCACGTGCTAGCAGGTCTCCTCTACAAGAAGTGTGTCTGCTTTCTCGACGATATCCTGATTTTCTCGGAATCGCCGGAGGATCACGATAAGGATGTGAGGGAGGTCCTGCAGAGGCTGAAGGACCACAGGCTGTACGCCAAGTTGGAAAAATGCCAGTTTGATGTCAGAGAGGTTGATTTCCTTGGCTACAAGTTGTCCGACGAGGGACTGGCCATGGACAGGGCTAAGGTTCAAGCGCTGTTGGACTGGAAAAGCCCTCGAAATCGGAAAGAGGTCCAGAGGTTCATCGGCTTTGCCAATTTTTACCGCAAGTTTATTAAAGGTTTTGCGAACGCGACGGCGGCTATCACTGACACCCTCAGTTCCAAGAAGAAGAAGTTCGTCTGGACCGAACAAGCGGAGCGGTCCTTCCGGACGCTTAAAGGTCTTTTCGCCTCCGAAGAGCAGCTGCTCCACGTGAATCCCGGCAGACCCATGCGGGTAGAGACCGATGCGTCAGACAGAGCGGTTGGGGCCGTTCTTTTGCAAGAGGATTCACAAGGCAACTGGAGACCGGGTGCGTTCTACTCCCGGAAGCTCAGCAAGACGGAGCGCAATTATACCATATGGGACAGGGAGTTGTTGGCCATTCATGCAGCTTTCAAAGCGTGGCGACACTTCTTAATAGGAGCCAAGCACACGGTGCAAGTCCGCACGGATCACAAGAACTTAGAGTATTGGCGGACGGCTAAGTTACAGACCCAGCGACACATGCGCTGGGCGGAGTTCTTTGCGGATTTCGACTTCAAAATAGAATACATCCCAGGAGACTCCAATGTTATTGCAGACGCGCTGTCCCGAAAGCCGCAATACTTGGAGGAAGCAGCTCCAATCGCAGCAAAGCACATTTTCGCACCGCAGGCGTGGACGTGCGCTACCATCGCAGTCGACCTGGACGCGGTGCGACGCGCGTTGCAAAGGGATCAGTTTGCACAGTCCAAGATGGAGGAGCTACGCGGAGGGTCGCGAGACAACGATGAGTTCCAATTGCAAGATGGACTTTTGACTCGTAAGGGTGCCCTTTACGTGCCCACCGACGATCTTCGAGCCAAGGTTCTGCAACAATTGCATGACGCCCCTAGTGCAGGCCATTTCGGCAAAGAGAAGACGATGGAGTTGGTGGCTAGAGACTTTTGGTGGCCCCAGATGAGAGGAGAGGTGGCGGACTACGTCGCCAGGTGTGATATCTGCCAGAGGTCCAAACCAGTGCACCAGAAGCAGGCGGGATTGCTAGAACCGCTGGAGACACCGCAGCAACCGTGGGAGAGGGTAGCGTTGGACTTTGTTACGGACCTGCCCAGCTCCAGAGGTAAGACGGCGGTGTTAGTGGTGGTGGACTTGTTCACCAAGATGGCGCATTTCATCCCTTGTGCCAAGGTGGCGACGGCAGAACAGACCGCAAAGCTCTTCATCGATCACGTCTTCAGAGTGCATGGACTTCCGCAGTCCGTCTTGTCCGACAGGGGGCGCCAGTTTGTTTCCACTTTCTGGCGAAAGCTTCTGGGCATCTTGCACGTCAAAATCAACCTGACATCGGCGAGACATCCACAAACCAATGGTCAAGCGGAGAGGGTCAACGCGATCATGCAGCAGTACCTGCGGTGCTACGCCAACCAGCGACCTGCGGCGTGGGTGGACTATCTGCCGATGGCCGAATTCGCCTACAACAACACGAAACACGCATCCACCGGGGTGACGCCTTTCTTCGCGAACAATGGCCGTCATCCCAGAACCTTCCCGAGATTTGCGGCACCAGGAGGGGGGGGGCCTCAAGATGCCGACCAGTTTGCAGCGGAGTTGCAAGAGGTGCACGAGGAGCTGCGGAGACATTTGGAGCTGGCAAAACAGGCGTATAAGGTGCAGGCCGATAAGCACAGGAGGGCGGGAGAGGACATCCAGATTGGGGACTGGGTGTGGTTAGCAGCCCACGCGATGCCGGCCAGGTCATTGGCCAAGAAGAAGTTAGGACACAGGCACCTAGGGCCATATCAAGTTGAGGCTAAGATCAATCCGGTGGCTTTTCGTCTAGCCCTTCCGGAGGGTTCCAGGGTGCACCCGGTCTTTCATAGGTCGGTGCTCACTCCCTACAAAACCCCACACAGGTTTCAAGAGTCAGGAGCACTCCCAGAGCCACGTAGGAGGGCGCCTGAGGGGGGGGAATCGCCAAGACCAGAACCTCTTAACGAGGTCACAGAGATACTGGACTCGAGATGGGGGGAGGAGGGAGTTGAATATTTTCTAGCCAGGGAAGGCACTCCGGCCTCTGCCAATAGCTGGGTGCCGGGTTACGCGTTGGACGAACCCCTGTTGAAGGAGGAGTTCCATGCACTTTTTCCGCACAAGCCCATGCCCGAGGAGTATTTTGATGATTGGCTTTTCACGCCCACTTTGTCAGACAGCACGTTCGAGGGTTTCTCCTCACCCGAGGGCCATATGCCCGAAACAAGCCCGACCAGGGATCCGAGACTGGGGGGGGAGGAGACAGGCCCTTGTTGGTGGGTGGATCAGCCAAGGGAGGCATGGAGTCAGAGATGGATGGTAGGTCCTTGGCAGGCAGCGCCAGGAGAAGCAGTGATGGAGGAAGAGACTGTGAGGTCTGTGGGTGGGGAACCCGAGTTCGAACACACATATACGGAGATGACAGAGGAGAACGTTGAAGTGGACAACTTGTATCCTGAACCGACCCCGGAAGAACCACGTTTTCCTCAACCTGCACCCGGCGAGCGGGAGGGGGGAAGGGGGGGCTTCGAGGGGGGGATGGATGTCAGGGTTTCTGGGAGAGAGGAGGAGATGACAGAGGAGACGGAGAGCGAGTGGGAGGAGGGGCAGAAGGATGAGGAAGAAGATGACGGAATTCTGAGGGAATCCACGAGTCTGAGCAGCGAGTCAGAGGATTCTCAAAAGGGGGTTACCTTAATCAAGCAAAAGGGAGGAGAAGGGAGAAGCGGAGAGGAGCCCAGTGGAAGACAGACGCAGCAAGAGGCGTCTCAGCCGGAACGGAGTAAAGGGGGTGGAGTCGTCAGCCTCTCGGAGGGAGCAGGATTAGGAGAGAACAGAGAAAGGGGGTTGGAGCAAGGTGTTCAGCCGGAAAGGGTGGAGAGCAGAACAAGGGGTGGTGTAGCGGTCGAAAGAAAGGTCAGCAGCAACGTACGCGCGCCAAGTTCAAACGTAGAGGCGCGCGGAAGTGGAGAGAGCTCAGGGGAGGAGCCCGGCCCTAAAGCCAGAAGGAGGGGGGAAGAGGCGGCAGAGGATTCAGCCTCAGGCGAGTCACGGAGAGAGGGAACCCAGGGGGGCAGGAAGACCCTGCGGAAAAGAAAGGAGAGGAAGAGGTGGTCTAGAGCCAGGCTATTAAGTTGGTGTGGAAGAGGGGAGGAGTCAGAGGGGACTTCAGCGGTCTAACGTGACAGACGTACGGCCACGATGCTGAACTGTACGAGAAGCAGAAATCTTCAATAAACTTTTCCTGTAAATAAACTGCAACGGAGTGAGGTCTCTTGTGAGCTGGGACCCGTCCTGGGTGGCCGTGACAGCACCCGTCGAAACCTGGAAGTACCGGAACGGGTTACTTCCGGGTTTCGGCAATCGCCCATGCGCAGAAGCTCCAAACCGCAATCTGCATGTGCCAGTCCCTACTATCAATGGGCCTCATTAAAGCAAAGAGTCTAATAGGCCAGCGCCTGAAAGACATTGATCGACAAAACAACCTGATCATCTTAAAGAAACTGTGCCCATGGTATACCTACTTTCCCCCTTCTCATTTTGACTCTCCAGCTTCATATCTGTTTAAACTAACCATCCCAAAATACAGACGTGCCTTTACATTGGCTAGATGGGATGTTCTTCCCTCTGCTGTACTCGAAGGTCGTTACCAAAAGACTCCATTTGAAAAACGACTTTGCCCATGTGGAGATGGTAACACGGAAACAGTGTCCCACGTCCTTCTATCTTGCCCCCTTTACAAAGACCTAAGGAATGAGATTATTACTCCACTCATTCTCTCCAACCCCGGCCGTTCACCAGACATTACACTGTATTTTCTATTATCTGATACGGATAGTCAGATAACAGAGAAGGTCGCGAGGTACATCGAGAGAGCTGCGAAATTGAGGGCCACCATCTGAGTGACAGACTTGTTCATCTGACGGACCTCCTTTTGCTTGTTCTTTTCTTCCTTTTATCCCTATTTTCACTTTTAACTCTTGTATAGCTGTGGCCTGTTGGCTTTGCTAATAAAGTTTTGATTTGATTTGAATCTGCATGTGCGCAGACGTGCCACTGCAGGTTGCAAACGTGCATCCCGCATGGATCATGTTTGCAACCCGAGCGTCCGCTGTACTTTTGTACTTTCTCTTTGAGAAGATGTGAGAGGACGCCATGATTGCTTTGTCCTGTATATATTGCTTAATAAATTACTTTGAATGCCACACCTAATCTACACGTCGTTTCTGCTATACTCTGCTGATATCTTCATATCTTTGGAGATGTGTCGCTGGTGCGCACCGGGACTGAAGATTTATGAACATCCCAGGCTGCGCTTCATAAGGAAGACGCCCGGAGAGGTTTGTCTCGATCCGGGGGCAGCGTGTGCCCCCAGGTGTGTTCCAACACCCTAAAGCCCCAAACACCCCTGGAAGGTACCAGTTTAATAGAATTGTAGGGTTGAAAGGGACCCCGAGTCATCTACAACTCCCTGCACTGCAGTATTTTATTATTATTATTATTATTATTATTATTATTATTATTATTATTATTAATCTCTACCCCGCCCATCTGGCTGGGTTTCCCCAGCCACTCTGGGCAGCTTCCAACGGAACACTAAAATACAATAACCTAATAAACATTAAAAACTTCCCTAAACAGGGCTGCCTTCAGATGTCTTCTAAAAGTCAGAGAGTTGTTTATTTCCTTGACATCTGATGGGAGGGCGTTCCACAGGGTGGGCACCACCACCGAGAAGGCCCTCTGCCTGGTTCCCTGTAACCTCACTTCTCGCAGGGAGGGAACCGCCAAAAGACCCTCGGAACTGGACCTCAGTGTCTGGGCTGAATGATGGCAGTGGAGACGCTCCTTCAGGTCTACTGGACCAAGGCCGTTTAGGGCTTTCAAGCTCAGCACCAACACTTTGAAATTATTTCACAAACTAAGAAATCCAATCGTCCATGTTGCTTCCTTTTTTTTACCGCTGATGTTTAAATTATGCACCATACAATGCAAATATACAGTTCCAAGGTTGCCCCCAGGCAGCAGGAGCCATCGCAATATACATTAAAATAATGCAAAGTTTCGGCCTTGAAATGGAACTAAAATGCCCCACCCAGGTCAGTAATTCTCAAAAAGCTTTTTTTGTGAATTGCTTGAAACTTCCTGGATTGGGGAAGGCCTTTGCCAGAGGTGCTGGGTACCTGGTCTGAGTGCCAATGCCCCCCCTGCTCTTACAGTTCTGCTGCATGAGCTGCTTTGAATCTCGGAAGCGCCCCCCAAAATCTCATCGCTCACCTGCATTGTCTGAAGTAGAGCTCTTGTGAGTTTCTGCTTCCAAGTTGCCCCCCTGCAGCGACTCACAGGGGTTGGCTCCTTCTCCGTCGCCCGGTAAAGTATCCAGTCCAGAAACCGTATAATCTGTTAGGGAGCCGAGTAGCAGTGTTAAGATCCTTATTGTGCTATCACTGTTTTGTTTTCAATTCCTTCCAATATATTTAAGGAAGAACGCACAGCACAATGACGTACAAGAATACAGAAAGAAATGAAGAAAGGCAATCCAATGGAAGTAAAATTCAACGTGCACACAAAATGCAAATTTGGGTTGTTTCAATCACAATCCCTTCACAAAGGGAAGGAATTTTCTTCAGCTGCCGAATTTAGCTGCAACATCGCCACCAATCATCTGCTACGACTCCAAGGTCTCATTCCTGGTCCATCACTGCCAGTTGAGGCTCCATGAGTGTATAATAATAAAGAATAAGAATAAGAATAAGAATAAGAATTTATTATTTATACCCCACCCATCTGTCTGGGTTTCCCCAGCCACTCTGAGCAGCTTCCAACAAAACACTAAAATACAATAACCTATTAAACATTAAAAACTTCCCCAAACAGGGCTGCCTTCAGATGTCTTCTAAAAGTTTGGTAGTTGTTTTTCTCTTTGACATCTGGTGGGAGGGCGTTCCGCAGGGCAGGTGCCACCACCGAGAAGGCACCCCGCCCTGTGGAATGTGTGAAATTAATCATTTTTGCCAAAAAAAATGCATTAATTTAAAATTCTGAGTAACGTGGTCTTTTTCATGTGTTCATGGAAGCGGGGTTATTATTGGATGGTTTTTGTTTTATTATGTATTTTGTGTACAGTGGTAGCTTGGAAGTCAAACAGCTTACTTCCCAAACAGTTTGGCAACTGAACGTCGCAAACCCGGAAGAGAGTGTTTCGGTTTGCGAACTGTTTTTGGAAGCCGAACGTCCGACGGGGCTTCCGTGGCTTCCGATTGGCTGCAAGAGCTTCCTGCAGCCAATCGGAAGCCACGCTTTGGTTTTCAAACGTTTTGGAAATCAAACCGACTTCCAGAACAGATTCCGTTCGACTTCCAAGGTACCACTGTAATCATTTTGTATTTTTATACTGCGAACCACCCTGTAATACCGAAGAGTATTATTATTATTATTATTATTATTATTATTATTATTAGGCTGTGTTTTCAAGATACTCTGGGCAGCTTACAGCCTATCTAAAAACATAATAAAAACATCAAACACTTAAAAACCTCCCGATACAAGGCTGCCTCCAGATGTCTTCTAAAAGTTATGTAATTCTTTTATCTCCTTGACATCTGAAAGGAGGGCATTTCACAGGGATTGTTATTATTTTACCGCCCATTCATTCAGTTCAGAGAGGTCCTTTCTTCATCTCTTTAATGACGCTGGACAATTTAGCCTCGTGAGCAAACCTCCCTGCTCACCCCTAACTCTAGATTAGTTATGAACAAGTTAGCGAGAATCCTGGGAATTGCAGTCCAAGGACACATCTGGGAAGCCCTGGCTGAAGAGCTGCTCTATGGAACATAAACATAGCAGAGTCCCTTCCCAGTGAGGCCTGCCTGAGATCAAGTGGCAGGGAGTTCCAAAGTCTTGGTGCTGACCTTTACAGCCCTAAACGGCCTTGGTCCAGTATACCTGAAGGAGTGTCTCCACCCCCATCGTTCAAGCCCGGACACTGAGGTCCAGCGCCGAGAGCCTTCTGGCGGTTCCCTTGCTACGAGAAGCCAAGTTACAGGGAACCAGGCAGAGGGCCTTCTCGGTGGTGGCGCCCGCCCTGTGGAACGCCCTCCCACCAGATGTCAAAGAGAAAAATAACTACCAAACTTTTAGAAGACATCTGAAGGCAGCCCTGTTTAGGGAAGCTTTTAATGTTTAATAGGTTATTGTATTTTAGTGTTTTGTTGGAAGCTGCCCAGAGTGGCTGGGGAAACCCAGCCAGAGGGGCGGAGTATAAATAATAAATTGCTATTATTATTATCGTTAGGTGCTGCCACACTAAAAGATCTGAGTTCTTACAGATGCAGAAAGCAAGTATTGTGTGGTCCCTGTAGTAGTCTCTCTCAGATGGACATTTTGGGCAGGGTGGTAGGGTTAGAGGAAAAATAGGATGCCTGTAGGATGCCTGGGCTTCTCAGACCCACTTACGGCATATCCTAGAGAATCAGTTTCTCTTTGGCTGTACTGAATCTCAGCGAAGACGCCTTACTTGGTCTAGACATTTTCACATTAACACGCAATGTGGAGACGCCTTCCTCAGTTGACTAGAGGATGGTGCTGACAACGCCAAGGTTGCAGGTTCGAAGCTGCAAGTTCCTGCAGGCTTGGACTAGATGACCGTTGGGTCCCTTCCAACGCTACAATTCTACGAGATAAATATAAGTGGAGAGATAGAGCTACGCAGCAGCCTGGAAAGTTATCGATACGGATAACCTAAAAACGGAACAAGCCTCTTGTGATGACATGGGAGAATGGCTGTTGTGGTGCTTTCAACATACTCACAGTTGCAGGTACTTTGACTGAGGGCTCCATCCTGGCCATTGCCCTTGGTACACAATTCCTCCTGCTTAATCCACGAAATAACATCTGTCCTGGAAATGGAAGATTCTGTTTCCAGGAGATGAGAGATAGAGAGAGAGATAGAGAGAGGTGTTTGACCTTTCCTATATATTCCTGGTTTATCTGAAATCTCAAAAGGCAGCCTGCTTGTTCCCTCCTGGGCAAAAAACAAAGGCGGCATTTTTTCATCTCCGCCAAGCTAAGCAATTGGCTCCTTACCTCTCTCGCCCCGACCTAGCCACTGTGATCCACATGACAGTCACCTCCAGGCTGGATTATTGTAACTCGCTCTACGTGGGGCTGCCCTTGAGACTGACCCAGAAACTCCAGCGGGTGCAGAATGCCGCGGCGAGACTCCTTACGGGGTCCTCGCTGCAAGATCACATTCACCCGGTGCTATACCAGCTGGACTGGCTCCCGGTGGAGTACAGGATCAGGTTCAAGGTGCGGGTTTTAACCTTTAAAGTCCTATACGGCCCAGGACCCTCATACCTACGGGACCGCCTCTCCTGGTATGTCCCATGGAGGACCTTAAAGATAAAGGTAAAGGGACATGTGGCCAGGATGACTAAGCCGCTTCTGGCGAACCAGAGCAGCGCTGGAGCGGTACCTATTTATCTACTTGCTCATGCTGGCCACATGACCCGGAAGCTGTACGCCGGCTCCCTTGGCCAATAAAGCGAGATGAGTGCCGCAACCCCAGAGTCGGTCACGACTGGACCTAATGATCAGGGTTCCCTTTACCTTTACCTTTGTTCGGTCCCTGCTCCTGCCAACCTAGCAGTTCGAAAGCACGTCAAAGTGCAAGTAGATAAATAGGTACCACTCCGGCGGGAAGGTAAACGGTGTTTCCGTGCGCTGCTCTGGTTCACCAGAAGCGGCTTAGTCCTGCTGGCCACATGACCCGGAAGCTGTACGCCGGCTCCCTCGGCCAGTAAAGCGAGATGAGCGCCGCAACCCCAGAGTCAGCCATGACTGGACCTAATGGTCAGGGGTCCCTTTACCTTTTAGGGCGGTTCTTGGGGTGAACGAGGGGTAGGGCTGTAAAATGGGGTCAGGGTTGCTAGCAGCCCCCAATATTTGCCCTGCTCTGCTCCCAACGTAATATCTCCTTTAAGCGAAGCATTTCCAGAAACTGGTCACTCCCTTCCATCTACACATGAGCAGCAAAACGTTACTGCTGGAAGATCCCAAAATGGGAACAGCCCTGGGATGCTTTGGAAAGGACAGAATCACACACTCACAAAATACACAGCAAGCAATTATCAATTTAAAATTTGATACCTGTTTTGGAATCGGACGGAGGTTCCTGAGCATGTCCTTCTGAGTTTTTCTGGCCCAGAATGTGAGGAGCATCATCTTGCGCAGTACAGGTGAAATTCTCCAGTTTAGAAACGGCAAGATCTGGTCAAAGGAGACGGGGAAGGAAGAACACTGTTGTTGCGAAGATCCCTTTAAAGGGCAGTGTTTTATTTTTAAGAGAGGCGCGTCCTAAATTATAATTACTGATTCCATTTACGATGCCTCTCAAAGCAATCTCACAGTATGATGAAGCATATATGCAACCATGGCATAGAGTTAAAGCAGTTAGAAACAATTACTTATATAATAATTAATAAATAATATGTATTTATTTATTTATACCCCGTTCTTCCCAGTTCAGAAAACCGGGCTCAGGGTGGCTAACAACAAATTTAAAACACTTAGTTGATACAACAAAAAACATCATAAAATACAATATAAAACGAGAATAACGATAAATTCAGAATTCAAAAATCAATTTGGGGGGAAATCCATCCAATAAACATTAGATGATCACCAGGGCTAGCTGGCTAAATAAGTCCTATTTGGGCCAGCGAGGAGACCAGGGGAGAATTAGCTGTGGGATCTCAGAGCGGGTAATCTTCATAAAAAGGGGGAGGGAAGGAAGGGGAATAAAAGATCAGGCTAAGTTCAAATTGAAAGACAGGCAGAATAGCTCTGACTTACAGGCCTTGCGGAAGGAATAAATGCCAATTCCAATTCCGAAACTAGCTGGGATAGAAGTCTCAGCTGAGGAGGCTTGTTGAAAGAGGAGAGCATTCCGACAGGTACCAAAAAGTTAATAGAGACAGTGCCCGTCTGATACGTAACAGCAGGGAGTTCCAAAGGGAACTCTAAACAACTTTAGGAACGCAAGGGGGTGGAGTGAAGTTCCTGGTTCATTCAGCATGGCCTAGCCAGGGTGAACCTGTCAGGAGTTCAGCCTGTTGGGATTCGCAGGATACTGAGTAAGTCTGCAGGCTTCAACAGGCTGAAGCAATACTCTCTGAAGTGCTGGGTCAGAGTGACTCAGCAGGAGTGTGATTAATGTGATTGTCTATCACCTGTTTTAAAAAGGAAAGCCTGTTCAACAGTAATTGTGGTGGTTGTGGTGGTGATGCTGTGGTGGAGAGTATTCGTTTGCCTTAAGGAGCAGGTACTCTGTATGGACTGTTTTTGTAAATACCTGTATATAGCTCACATTAAAAAGACTGCACTGGGAAAAACCTGGGACTCTGAGCGTTTCTGCTAAAAGCGCCGCGAGGAATTCGCGACACAGCCTACACTTGAGTAGGACCCTAGCACAGACACATGCCCGACTGGCATGTTCCCTCCCACCTGGTCGATAGTTCAGGAGTTTCATAAACTTTCTTCTGCCCAAACATCACAGTGACCGATGCCAACAGACACCGGCACACTTAGGGATCACGGAACACAGTAACAGAGGGAGCCATGCTGCAGCTCTGTGTGTGTTTGTATGTAAATAAAGTAGATTAGCCAAAATGCTGAGTTGCTGAGGTCTGTCACACAAGCTGCGAAGACTCTGCAGATCCCTAAGTGTGCCAGTGTCGGTTGGCATCGGTCGCTGTGATGTTCGGGCTGAAGAAAGCTTGTGAAGCTCCCGAACGATCGACCAGAAGGGAGAGAACATGCCAGTCGGGCATGTGTCTGTTCCAGGGTCCTACTCGAGTGTAGGCTGAACTCCTGACAGTACCACCTTAGGATCCTCGGATGAAAGGCAATATACAAATTTTACTAATAATAAACCCCATATTCATGGCAAGAGAACCAGCTATGACCTGCCAGAGTAGCTTAGAGGTATTTTGGCCCATTGATTTATTTCATTTATTTCATATCTTTCCTCCAAGGACCTCAAGGTTTCTCTCGTTTCCCCATCTTATCCTCAAAACAGCCCGGCTGAGAGGTAGGTTGGGCTGAGAGACAGTGGCTGGACCAATGTCGCCCAGTGAGCCTCATGGCAGAGCAGGGAGATTCGAACCCCGGACTCGCAAGGTCTGGTCTGCTGCTCTAACCACTACACACTATTGCCACCGCGAAAGGGATCCCACGGAGAGCCGGCCCTGCTCCTTACCGAGGGAGATCAGAGACTCTCCGTTCCCCTTGGCCACGTTTTTGTACAACTCCTTCTGCCAATCTTCTAGCCTTTCCCACTTCTCCCGGGAAAAGGGAGCCGAGCCATCGCCAAAAGGCGCTGAGACCTGGGGGATAGCAAAAAACAGAGCCGTCAGCAAGTTGCAAAACAGCTTTCCGGTGTTTTGCATTGTTTTTTTAAAAAACGACAAAAGCAGGAATTGAAAACCATCCAGTTCAAGTTATGCAACGTTGAAAGGACCCCCTATTTTCTGAAAACTTATTTGATGAGGGTGTTTCGGGACCCACACATTTTGTTAATAGTCTATGCCCTGAAGTGCTTTGCTAAGTAGCCTACATGTGAAGAGAGGCAAAAAAGGTTTGGAGCCACTGACTTGGACCGTATTAAGAAAATGTCAAGGATATTTGTGCAGGGAAAACTCAGCAGGCAACCCAGTCAGAAGGGCAGGGTAATAATAATAATAATAATAATAATAATAATAATAATAATAATAATTTATTTATACCCCACCCATCTGGCTGGGTTTCCCCAGCCACTTTGGGCAGCTTCCAACAGAATATTAAAATACAATACATTAAAAGCTTCCCTAAACAGGGTACAAATAATAAAATTATTACACTTTTCCTCTGAGAATGTGGCGTAATTTCTACACATGCGGGAAATACCTCTCTATGAGCCTGTATAATTCCTAGGCCTGTGGAATCCCCAGCTGCCTTAAACATCACGAAATCCACCAGCGCCGGTTTTTATTGTAAATTCAAAGCTCGCTGAGGATTTTAGCACTGATTCTTCATAGAATCGTACAGTTGGAAGGGACACAGAGCATCATTCAGTCCAATCCCCGGCCACGCAGGAATCTCAACTCAAGCATCCATGACAGATGGCCATTCAACCTTTTTATTCATTTTGTATTTTAGTTTCTTAGCACAAGAAGGGCTAACTTGTTTAGAAATAAACATTTGCACCATGCTTTTCTTCCAGACAGCCGCCCAGTACTGAAGGC
Source organism: Podarcis melisellensis (assembly GCF_964234715.1). Classification (NCBI taxonomy): domain Eukaryota; kingdom Metazoa; phylum Chordata; class Lepidosauria; order Squamata; family Lacertidae; genus Podarcis; species Podarcis melisellensis. The sequence continues at coordinate 57,157,145 of NC_138544.1, read as the reverse complement.
GCAACCCAACAAACAGCGCAATATAGATGGCTAGATATCAGAATTGAAGAATAATTTTGTTATGTACTGAGTTGAATAGGGTCCAGAATGCAGCAGTCTGATTGGTCCTAGAACAATAGGGTTCAGAATGCAGCAGTCTGATTGGTCCTAGAACAATAGGGTTCAGAATGCAGCAGTCTGATTGGTCCTAGAACAATAGGGTTCAGAATGCAGCAGTCTGATTGGTCCTAGAACAATAGGATCCAAAATGCAGGAGTCTGATTGGTCCTAGAGCAATAGGGTTCAGAATGCAGCAGTCTGATTGGTCCTAGAACAATAGGATCCAGAATGCAGCAGTCTGATTGGTCCTAGAACAATAGGATCCAGAATGCAGCAGTCTGATTGGTCCTAGAACAATAGGATCCAGAATGTAGCCATCCGATTGGTCCGCAGGAGCCACCTAATCCAACTCCAGGTGGAAGTGAATCCGCAACCTGATTGGCCTACAGGAGAATCCCGGAACTAGCCAATCACATGGGGCCCGTTGTGTAAATAATGTATATAAAGCCGACATTCTGGGGGGGACTTCCATTCCTCCTCACCACTATGAGCTGAATAAAGAGCATGAAATCCACTCTCGACTTCAAGTAAATTTCAGATTTCAAGAAGAATGGTTCAGAAAACATAAGCAGTCTTGGGGTCATGGGTTCGAGTCCTGCTTTGGGCAAAAGATTCCTGCATTGCAGAGGGTTGGAATAGATGATCCACGGGGTCCCTTCCTATGATTCTGTGTGCCGTGAGCTCCTTAGAGGAGAGCTGAGGTGTGAATGCAATAAATTAAATCACAGCCTGATCCTTGGCAGAACTACTACTGCAGACGTCCCCAATTCTGTGCTTACCTTAGAAGCTCCTGCAGCCGCACTCACAGGGACCTTCAGAAACCAGAAGTTCCCGTTCTTCAGGAGGTCCTCCATGGTCTCTAGCCTCTTCTGCAACTGCCCATACTCTTGCAGGAGAGTCTCCAGCGCTGACCACCGGCTGTCCAGCTGGCTTCCCAGCTCAGCCACGGCCTTCTCGCAGTCCCCAAATCTCTTCTCGGCCGTCTCGGACCTTTGCTCCAGACTGAGGAGCCGAAGGGCCTGAGCCTCCACCGTCCGCTCCACCGCCTGGACAGCCCCAACCACCGTCCACAGAGAAATTGTGGTCGTCTGCAGCTCTTTGGGGAAGGCGGCGTCCACGACAGGAGCAGCCAGGACTTCTGAACTCCACCTTGAAGACTGGAAGGAAATAAAAAAATTGCCCAGTAGTACCTTAGAGACCAGGGACGCGGGTGGCGCTGTGGGTTAAACCAAAGAGCCTAGGACTTGCTGATCAGAAGGTTGGCGGTTCGAATCCCCGTGACGGGGTGAGGGCCCGTTGGTCGGTCCCTGATCCTGCCAACCTAGCAGTTTGAAAGAACGTCAAAGTGCAACTAGATAAATAGGTACCACTCTGGCGGGAAGGTAGACGGCATTTCCGTGTGCTGCTCTGGTTCGCCAGAAGCGGCTTAGTCTTGCTGGCCACATGACCTGGAAGCTGTATGCCGGCTCTCTCGGCCAGTAAAGCGAGATGAGCGCAGCAACCCCGGAGTCAGTCACGACTAGACCTAATGATCAAGGGTCCCTTTACCTTTACTTTACCTTAGAGATCAACTATGTATGTTCTAGGGTTTGTTCTGGGGCTTATACCCAGAACAAACCTAGTTGGTCTCTTAGTCAGTCAGTCAGTTTTATTGCACATAGCCAAAGGCTGCCGAAGTGTACACAGAATCATTCAACAATTAAAAGAAAATATACTGGATTGATACAAAATACTAGAAATATTTATATTATCAAAACATTACCTACTCTAAACAGAGCTATAAATGTGCCTTAATATACAAGTTAAGACATTAAACAATAAAATTATCACATGGCCACTAATATATTAAAAAATAATGTTAATTAATACAATGTGCAATTATATTCGGAGTTTGGGGATAAAGATAGACTATAGCTTGATGTAAGGGTTTGCGGCGCTCATCTCGCTTTATTGGCCGAGGGAGCCGGCGTACAGCTTCCTGGTCATGTGGCCAGCATGACTAAGCTGCTTCTGGTGAACCAGAGCAGCGCACGGAAACGCCATTTACCTTCCCGCCAGTGCGGTACCTATTTATCTACTTGCACTTTGACATGCTTTCGAACCACTAGGTGGGCAGGAGCAGGGACTGAGCAACAGGAGCTCACCCCGTCGCGGGGATTCAAACTGCCGAACTTCTGATCAGCAAGCCCTAGGCTCTGTGGTTTAACCCACGGCGCCACCCATGTCCCTTGTAGCTTGATGTAGATAGGGTCAAATAAATTCATCTCCTTTACAGTCGGTGGCTACCTTGGCTATATAATTTGCTCTAATTTTCCTAGCAGCAGTTGCAAAGAGTGCTACACGCCAGGTCACATACTTACCTGTGTCTGCGAGGAGATATAAAATCATGTCAGAGGGGTTCCAGAACAAACTCACTTGGTCTCTTAGGTGCTACCGGACAATTTTTTTATCTATTTTGACTGCGTCAGACCAACACGGCTACCTACCTGAATCAAGGATGGAAGAAGTGAGGGGATGGTCTCTTAACTCACCAAGGCAGTCCTTGCCAACCGGGTGCTGTCAAGTTGTTGTGGACTACAACTCAGATCAGCCCATGGCCAGACAGCACCCGGTTGGCAAGATCTGCAGCAAAACATCAGGTGAAAGGAAAACCACACAGTTAAACTATGGAACTCACTTCCACAAGAGGCACTGATGGAGTCCAACTTGCAGTGGCTTTACAGTGGAACCTTGGTTCTCGATCAGCTTAGTTGACGAACAAATTGGCTCCCGAATGCCGAAAACCCGGAAGTAAGTTTTCCGGTTTTCAAATGTTTTTCGGAAGCCGAACGTCCGATGCGGCTGTCGGCTATTGTTTCCGGGGCGCCTGCGCCAATCAGAAGCCGCACCTTGGTTTTTTTTAACGTTTCGGGAGTCGAATGGACTTCTGGAACGGATTAAGTTTGAGAACCGATGTTCGACTGTATTGATCTCCTTATCTATTTATTAAATTTGTATGGCGCCTTTCACACAAAGACCTCAGGGCTGTCTGCAGCATAGAAATACAAGATGAAAAGACATCATACGTAATAAAAACCAGTTGGCATCAGTCTGTTTTGGAAGAGGGTGAGGTCAAACTGTTGGGAGAGTTACAGGGCAGAGAGGTGGTTTTGTCTCTTTAAAAGAGGATTCGGCAATTTCAGAGAGGAGAGGCTTATCGACAGTCACTAGCCATGATGGCTGTGTCCTGTCGCCACAGCTGGAGTCAGAGATGCTTCTGAACCCTAGTTATAGGAAAACACAGGCGGAGAGAGCTGCTCTTGTGCTCAGATTCTGCTTTTGGGTTTCCCAAAAGAGGCATCTGGCTGGCGACGGTGAGAACGGGCTGCTGGACTAGAGAGGGCATTCCTGCAGGCTGCTAATAATAATAATAATAATAATAATAATAATTTTTTATTTATACCCTGCCCTTCCCGGTTCAAAAACCGGCCTCAAGGCAGCTAACAACAAATTTAAAACACTTTAAAACACTTAATTATAAAAGCAGTAATTTTGTATTCTTGTGCTTTTATGTTTTTATATTTTTCTCGTGTTTTTCCTTTTTCCTGTTTCTTGGTTTGGAATTTCTTTTATTGTTAAAACTTAATAAAATATTATTATTAAAAAAAACGGGCTCAGGGCAGCTAACAACAAATTTAAAACACTTAATTATAAAAGCAGCATAAAATATGGTATAAAAATATGAATAACAATAGCATTCAAAAATCAATTAGATAATCTCCAGGGCCACATGACCCGGAAGCTGTACGCCGGCCAATAAAGCGAGATGAGCGCCGCAACCCCAGAGTCGGCCAAGATTGGACCTAACGGTCAGGGGTCCCTTTACCTTGAAGCTATGTGCAAAATTAGTACCAACAATGCAAAATATCCGGGAAGCATTCAGGTTGGCAAAGGCGCCTGCAAACAGAGCAGTATTAGCCAGGTGCCTGGGACGCCTGAAACGTCGCTGCCTTTTTCTGCAGCCCCCCCCACCATAGAATCCTAGAGTTGGAAGAGACCACCAGGGCCATTGAGTCCAACTCCCTGCCAAGCAGGAAACACCATCAGAGCACTCCTGACATATGGTTGTCAAGCCTCTGCTTAAAGACCTCCAAAGAAGGAGACTCCACCACACTCCTAGGCAGCAAATTCCACTGTCAAACAGCTCTTACTGTCAGGAAGTTCTTCCTAATGTTTAGGTGGAATCTTCTTTCTTGTAGTTTGGATCCATTGCTCCGTGTCCGCTTCTCTGGAGCAGCAGAAAACAACCTTTCTCCCTCCTCTATGTGACATCCTTTTATATATTTGAACATGGCTATCATATCACCCCTGCACCTCCTCTTCTCTAGGCACGTTGGTAGTGCAATATTCTGAATCATCCCCCCCCCCCAACCCTTCTCCCAGGGGCGGCTCAGCTACCCCCAGCAAGAGGGCACCATCCCATCTCTGCAGAACCAGCCTCACCTGGGCAGGAGGGGGCCATTCAGCCATGGTGCTGAGCCTTTGCTGGGCGCTGGAGTGGGCAAAGGGGTGTGCGCGTCTCCTTGCAGAGGAGCAGCGGTGCCCAGGATTTGATGGATGGATGCAAAGGGAACCGGGAAGCTTGGAGAGGTTAGCTGGGAGGCAGGAAGGCGAGGGGAAGGAAAAGAGAGAGGCGAGGCTGCTGGAAAGCAGAGGGAAAAGCGACAGCACCATCTATGGAGCGTCGCCTGAGCAGGGAGCGAGGAGGCTGTGCTGCTTTCCCACGTGCAAATCAATAGAAGCCGGGTCCTTTGTGCGCGCATGGCGCGGAGATCTAAGAAGCTGGCTGCAAAATCTGTTGTTTAGTCGTGTACGACTCTTTGTGACCCCCTGGACCAGAGCACACCAGGCCCTCCTGTCTTCCGCTGCCTCCCGCAGTTTGGTCAAACTCATGCTGGTAGCTTCGAGAACACTGTCCAACCCTAGCTGTAATGGTTAAAAGAATATGGAAAAATTGTTTTTTATAAGTAAAAGTTTAAGCTTCAATAATTTAAGATGTTGGATAGAAAATAAGGTGTTATTTAGCTGTAATGCTAGGAGATAAGGATTTGCTGGACAAATAATTTGAACTAGAAAACAAGAAGGGAAGGTATGAGGAGGTCAGGGAAATATGTTATTGAAATTAAGTGCTGAACTTTATGTGTTTTTAATACTTTTTCTTTTCTTTTTACGGTTTTCTCTTTGTTTGTATAAAATTGAAAATCTTAATAAACATCTTATTAAAAAAAAGAGAACACTGTCCCACCATCTTGTCCTCTGTCCTCCCCTTCTCCTTGTGACCTCCATCTTTCCCAACATCAGGGTCTTTTCCAGGGAGTCTTCTCTTCTCATGAGGTGGCCAAAGTCTTGGAGCCTCAGCTTCAGGATCTGTCCTTCCAGTGAGCACTCAGGGCTGATTTCCTTCAGAATGGAGAGGTTGGATCTTCTTGCAGTCCATGGGACTCTCAAGAGTCTCCTCCAGCACCAGAATTCAAAAGCACCCATTCTTAATGTTCCAACTCTCACTTCCATTCATGCGTATACAGTGATTACGAATATACCCAACTGTTTTGTAGAATTATTCAGCACAGCAGAAGGATACAGAAATGCTTCCTAAACTGCAAATGAATTATTGAAATGATACCTGCATATACATGGTAACTTACAATAACTCTAGTTATTATAAACTATATGCATGAACTGCAGGAGGCAGTGGAAGACAGGAGTGCCTGGCGTGCTCTGCTCCATGGGGTCACGAAGAGTCGGACACGGCAAAACGACTAAACAACATCAACAACATACGCATGAACTATAATGTCAATTCAATATGAAATAAAACCAAAAGTACATAGCCCATCTATATGGTGAATGGAATTGTACAACAACAGTAGCTATGGAGCAGTGCTCATAAAGTTATGTAGCCACTGCTACTGATTGCATGTTGCAAGAAACCTAAAAAGCCGACCCCAGGTGGAGATTGAGTGAGGTTCTGCACTTAGGTAGGAAGAACAAGCTGTCACATGGAAGAGGGAACAAGGTTATTTTCTGCCGCACCCGAACCAATGGATTCTAACTGCAGGAAAGGTGGTGCGACTAAACCTCAGGAAAAACTTTCAGGTGGCCAAAGCAATTTGACACTGGAGCAGAATCCCTTGCAAAGTGGGTATGGTCGGCCAATTGGTGCCAAAGAAGGATGGAACATTCTTTATGTACGCTACAACAGCAGCAATAATACTCATCGCAAAGTATTGGAAGACACAAGATCTACCCACCTTGGAAGAATGGCAGATGAAGGTGATAGACTATATGGGACTGGCAGAAATGACTGGCAGAATCCGAGACCAGGGAAGAGAGACGGCGGAAGAAGATTGGAATAAATTTAAGGACTATCATAAGAAATATTGCAAAATTAATGAATGTTAGAATGACGTTGGTTTAGAAATTAGGTGGTTTTCAGCTGTAATGATTAAGTAAAAAGAAAAGAAAGGTTAAAAATCAAATGAAAAATAAGGGAGAGGATTTGCTGAATTAATAATAGAAACTGGAATACAGAAAGGGGAGGTATGAGGAGGTCGGGGAAGTAAGTTATAAGAAAATAAGGGATTGAAATTATACTTGTTTTTGTTTGTGTTTTGTTTGTATTATTGTTTTTTTTTTTTAAATTGAAACTTCAATAAATATCTTTTAAAAAAACAAAGTGGTGGTCTCTCCTTACTTTGGAGGTTTTTTAAACAGGGGTTCTTTAATGGCAATTCCTGCATTGTAGGAAGTTGGGCTAGATCCACTGGGTTCCCTTCCAATTTGACAATTCTATGAGCATGTAAACAGTGCCTGCATTGTTAAGTCTTTGAGGACAATTAAATGTTGGAAGTTAAGCAGGGTCAGGCCTGGATGGGAGACCACCTGGAAATGTCATGTATGGTGGGATTCTTGCTTTTGCTCCCACTGATTGTCACTTCGACTTTCCCATCTCAGAGCTCAGAAACCATCTATTTTTTCCCCAAAATCCGAAAACTCTTCTGACACCTTAAAAGGGAGATTTGATGCAGATTTTTCCCATGCATGAATTTCCCATTCGGGTCGCGGCTGTAAAAAGGTAAAGGGACCCCTGACCGTTGGGTCCAGTCGTGGCCGACTCTGGGGTTGCGGCACTCATCTCGCTTTACTGGCCAAGGGAGCCGGCGTACAGCTTCCGGGTCATGTGGCCAGCATGACTAAGCCACTTCTGGCGAACCAGAGCAGCGCACGGAAACGCCGTTTACCTTCCCGCCGGAGTGGTACCTATTTATCTCCTTGCACTTTGATGTGCTTTCAAACTGCTAGGTTGGCAGGAGCAGTCGTGGCTTTAACTGGCTGTAATTTCAGGGGGAATTGTGAGATGGAAGGGAGAGCATTTCACAGCACCTTTGCATCAAATGTGCCAAAAAGTGTCTCTGCTGCTAGCTTAGGCTTTTAAGATATGAGGAAAACTCTTCAGACTGAATCAGACCAAAGCCTTCCTAGTGACATACATGTCAGAGCTGTCTGGCGGGCGGTGTTTCAAAACAGCTCCCTGCATAAAAAATCTTTAATCCCTACATTTGAGATGTACTGTGCAAGGAGATAGGAGCATTGAGCGTGGACACTGGACAGAGCAGGAGAAGGTGCAGTTAAGCTACACTGTAACTGTCTGTTAAAATGTTCTTAACTTATTGTTACTGCAAAAGGAAACAATAAAGGTGATTTTTAGACTGGGGGGGGGAGCAGGGGATTCCTCGGTCTGCATTGCAAAAGGGGAAATTGCAAAATGCCTACCGCACCCAGTATTCCCAGGCGGTCTCCCATCCAAGTACTAACCAGGCCCGACCCTGCTTAACTTCCGAGATCGGACGGGATCGGGTGCATTCAGGGTGGTGTGGCTGTAGGCGGCAGAAGAGCTTTCAATGGACCTTTTCTGGTCCTGACTCCGCCTTTGCAAGAGTTTGCATCCCGCCCAGCTCTGCTTTCCTGCTCCTGCTGCCTCCCGGAGCTGCCTGCCCGGGGAGAAACGCATCCCCTTTGCTTTCTCTCCCTCTCTCCTTCCAAATCTTGCAGGCAGCAAAATGCTGGCACTTGCAACGGAGGCTTTGCAGCTGCAAAATGCCTTTCCTCCGGAATTGCAACCGTGCAAGAGCTGCAAAAAACCGCTCAGCCCCTCCACCGTGCATATTTTATTTTATTTATTCTATTTTATTTTATTTTGCACTCTGCTCTGCAAAATCCCAGAACTTGCCCAGGGTTGCAGCGGTCAGAGAAGCAGAACGAGCCTGTGCTCTCCTCGTTCCTGCCGGCAGGTGGCGCTGCGCAGCCATCCCTTAGAAAAGAACGGCGCGCGGGCGAGATGGCAACCAGATAAATAAGCGGCGGTGGGCGCGGCCTACTCGCGCATGCGCACCCCTCCCGGAGCAGCTCTGCGGCTCTCCTCCCGGGGCGGGGCGAAGAATATGCGCGGGCGGGCGCAATCGCCTCGCTGCCCGCAGGGAGTTGTGCTGCTTTGGTGCCGTTCTGACCTCCCGCCCGCAGGTGGCGCTGTAGGGAGAGCTCTCTCTTGACACAAAAAATGGGACACCGGATGTGACGTTAGACCAGCAGAGAACTTCCGCCTCCTCCTTCGGAAAGGAAGGGGAGGGTTCCCAAAACAACATGGTTGCTTTGCAAATTTTGGAGCCTGGGAGGTGTGGGCTGGGTGGGCAAGTCCTCAGATGTATTTGTTTGCTCGGTTTCATTAAAATAATAAAGATTGCATTTAATCATGTATTTAAAATTAATTTATTCAGTCAATTAATTAATTAATTAATTAATCAAAATAGTTTATTCAAAAGGTAAATATTGCAATTATCTTTTTTTAAAAGATATTTATTAAAGTTTTACAGAAAAAAAGTTACAATGTAAAAAAGAAGAAAGAAAAAAAAATACAAAAATACAAAGAAAAAATACAAAATACAAAAAAATAGAAAACAATTAAAAACAAATCAATCTTTTCATATCTTATATTAAATTTACTTGTTTCCCTGACCTCCTCACGCCTCCCTTTTTTTGTATTCCAGTTCAATTAGTTAATTCAGCAAATCCTTTCCTTCTTTGTTTTTATCTTAATCCTTTACCTTAATGTATTGTAACTTTACCTTCTCGCCTAATAACAATCCGTTTTTAAATACTCTTTTATAACATTACTGCCAAAACCACTTAACTTCATTCCAACATCATTCTAACATTCCTTAATTTTACAGTATTTATCTAGTCTTTAAATTTCTTCCAATCTTCTTCCACCAACTCTTCTCCCTGGTCTCGGATTCTGCCAGTCATTTCTGCCAGTTCCATAAATATTGCGATTATCAAAGTGACCCCCGGGTATAGGACGGTATATAAATTCAATAAATAAAATAAAATAAAAATAATATTGCAACTAATAAAATGAAACATCAACACGGTTTGCAACTGTTCCAGGACATACTGAAATAGGAGTTAATTTTGGGGTCCCTGCAAGGGGTTCAGCTTCTTAAGGAAGGCTGGACCTTCGGAAATAGGCTCAAACCGGTCAGGAAATAAACACAGACCAGACCAGGGATTTTCAGAAAGCAAAGCGACTGGAAGCCTGATCCTTTATCAAAATTATATGCAAAACTGTTGGAAACAGGGTTCCCACTCATGTAGCAGGTGACTGAGAGAGAACCTAGAACAAAAGAGAATTTTGACTTATATACCTTTTAATTTCTATACAGAACAATGGTAACAGGTGACGTCAAACAAGAGGATTAGAACAGGTGAGTGGGGTGTTGGAAGGGGTTGAATTGTTTTAATGGTGGTGTCGTTACTTGCGATTGTTGGGCATAAAAGGTTTTAGGCTGGTTTGTGTTTCCAGAGGTGTTGGCTAATGGGTTTGTTTTTCCTTTATTTACAGGAAAACTTTGGAGCTGCTAAGGGCTGTCCGATAAGGAGAGACAGGATTTTGGGAGTTGCTCATCAGTGCGGATGTGTTGCCTTATTCTGCATTTTTCCTTTATTTAAATAAAACTATCTGAGGTTGTATTTGTGTGTGTGTGTGTGTCCATTTGCAGACTCATTAGGCAGTTGTCGGCAGTACAAAGTCGATTTTACACTTTAGATACATAGTGATACAAAGTTTAGATACATATACAAAAGTATAAAACGAATAAGAAAATAGGAAGGAAATCGATACAAAGATTGAACTCCAGTTACCAACATTTGCAAGGTACAATTCAGTTAAAAGGGCAACGTTTTAAAGGAAAGGAAATAGGCATACCACACAGGGTTCATAAATTTATTTCGGAATCCCCTCTCTGGTCATGGATTCTCTTATAACACATGCAAACACACAACACGCCGAACAAGCTTTGAAACAAATTATTATAATTTGTATTGTCTATTATCATTATGTATTATAATTTGTTTTCCTTGCCCAGGTACTCAAAGCGTTCTGCCAAGCCGTAGGACAGAGCTTCCCAAACTGTGTTGTGACACATTATTGTGTTGGCTTCAGTGTGTTGTGCGAATGCTCCCCACATTCCTCCCGGGGCTGGAAAGGGGTTCGTTTAACCTCTGGTTTGCTAGTAAAACTGAATCACTGTGTCGCGAAATGATGCAAGTCTGAAAAGTGTGTCACCATCATGAAAAGTTTGGAAAGCTCTGCTGTGGGATGTTGCCATGTGTACTGATTTATTTATTTTAGTGAAATTTGTGAGCGAGAAGGAGCCTGAAGTTTGCTCAGGGAACGAAAAAGAGAGAGATCTGCAGAGTTTGGGGAGCAGAATATTAATACGGAACAACTGAAAAAATAAATTCACATATAAATACTTGAAAACCAACGATGCACAGATCCTCCAGGCACTGATCAACGATGCAAGCTGGTTGAAATTCACTTTTGGCAGCCCGTTGACAAAAGCTGCATGGATATTCATGGACTGAACCTGGTGCGCTTGTCTGTCCTTCTGTCTGCATGTCTCTCCTCCTGCCTTTCCGTGTGACTCGGGGTGTGAAAAGATGTGTGTGTGTTTCAGATGTGGCTGGGTGCATTCAGGTCGGATGGGGTGGAGGTTGCCCAGGAAATACCATATTTTTCGCTCTATAGGACGCACCCGACCATAGGACGCACCTTGTTTTAGAGGGGAACAACAACAACAACAAAAAATCTCCCCCTCTCTGCTCAGCGGCCCTTCAGTGAAGCGGCAGGAGAAATGGAGCCCCTTCCATTTCTCCTCCCGCTTCGCTGAAGGGGCACTGCGCAGCTCTCCCTCTCTGCTGAAGCCAGGAGAGTCTTGCTCTCCCGGCTTCAGCAAAAGGAACCCGAAGCCTCTGGAGCGCAGCGCGAGTTCCCGCTGCGCTCCGGAGGCTTCAGACGGCTATCGTCATTCCTCGTCGGTGCGCACTGACCCCTCTCACTCTCCAGGCTTCAGCAAAAGCAACGCGAAGCCTCCGGAGCGCGGAGGGAGCACTCCCTCTGTGCTTTGGAGGCTTTGCGTTGCTATCGCTGAAGCCAAGGAGCCTGCATTCGCTCCATAGGATGCACACATATTTCCCCTTAATTTTTGGAGGGGGGAAGTGCATCCTATAGAGCGAAAAATACGGTAGTACTTCTGTCTTGCCAGGATTAGACCTCAATCTGTTGACCATCATCCAGCCTGCAACCACCTCCCGACACACAGGACGTTCACCGCCTTCACTGGTTCTGATTTTAAAAAGAGGCAGAGTTTTGCTAGAGGCCCAGCTCCACCAGGGACCTCCTGCCTCTAACTGTGCCAGCCGTTCATTATAGGAACAACTGTTTAGAAACAGGCGTCTGAGTTTTGATTCTGCCTTTCCTCTTCCCTCCTTGGCCTGTTTTCCTTGTGTGTCGTGTGGCTTCTTTAAAAAATTGCAAGCCTATGGGTAGGGAGTGTCTTGTTTTGATTGTATCTAAACAACTCTGGGTTTAAACCAGATGATGTCATGTGTTAACTTTAAAAAAAATAGTGTAAAATCAAATTACAGGCTAAAAAAAAAATCAAAAATCTAAGCTAACCTAGGAGCATAATTTGCCCATTTGAACAAGTGGGACAATCAAATAGCAATTGTCTGCTTAGACAAAATTTTATAGACCCACTCCTACACTCCTATGTCATTTTAGCTTCCTACCCGGAGAAAACCAGGTTTTATACTTGCTGAATAATATCACTAGAGCTATACCTTCCTTGGTGGCCAAATTTCCTTTTTTAGCTTTTAAGCGTTGCAAGACTATAATTGACTGTATTGATATGGGGCTATCTGTTTAGCCCATTTTAGTGTCGGCTAAGTTTTAAAATCTTCCTGGATGTTTTAACTGTGTATTGACAAATGTACTTTTTTCTGACTGACGGTCGAATAAAAAGGTTGATGAAATAGCAATTGTCTGATTTAAGGAACTTATTTCATGGCTTCTGGTTGCAAGAAGAACTTCTTTGGCCCATTTGAGCGCTGACTGCTGCAGAGAAAATAACTCACAAATTTCGCATTTCTAAGGGTAAGGGAAACCCAGAAGACTTCTACACGCTTTGATGGGATTCCATTTCTTACGTGTCAAATTGAGATGCATAAAAACCCCTCTTCCCCCACCAAAACAATAAATTTGGCCATTGTTCCAGGAAAAACTTTCTGGCGGTGATGGCAGTGGGAACGGACCCACTCAGAAGATGGTGGAATCTCGCTGGAAGTTTTTCGATTTATTTTGCTGCTTTTTCTACATCTTCCCTCTGTTTTGAAAACACAACCTTTGCCTTCATGAAGCCTTTTTTTTTTTTACCTGACCCTTGCAAAGCACAGTCAGATGCTTTAGATAGCAATGGATTTTTTGTACATTAAGTATCTATCATCAGTCTTTTTCTCAGGGTTGGAAAATCTGGCCAAAGTCAAAGCACTTTTAAGCACTGTGGGAGAAAAGTAAGGACCTGGGTTCCGGGAGGGCTTGGTTTGGGGTGTTAAGTTCTGGCGAACAAGGGAGATATCATACATCACTTGATACCCTGGCATCAGAATCTGGCTTGATCGCTTGAAGCCAAATGTGTCTCCACTAGAAAGTGTGGCTCCCAGATGCTTTGCTCTACAACTCCCATCAGCTGGTTGGGTGCTGATGGGAATTGTAATCCCAATCGCCTGTCTGGCTGGGGGAGTCGATGGGAGTTTGAGTCCTAAAAACCTTGGAGGGCACCAAGTTGGGGAACACTGATTTAGCCAGCTGCGTTGTTGACAAAAAGCAGGAGAACGTGGGTATGTTTATTTATTAAGTAATAGACTTCTAAAGAAACTCATCAGTGATTAAAAAAAAATATCCTTAAAACAAGAGAAAGGGGTGTGGGGACACAGTTAAGCATCTTTTAAAAGATCATTTTAAAATAATCAAATAGGTCAATGTTGCCAGGAAAGTGTTTTCCAAACTTGGGTCTCCAGCTGTAGTTGGACTACCACTCCCATCATCCCTACCTAGTAGGACCAGTGGTCAGGGATGATGGGAATTGTAGTCCAACAACAGCTGGAGAACCAAGTTTTTTTGGGGGGGAGGGAAACAGCAAGTAGTTGCAATCCCTTTCCCTCTCCAATCCTGGCAGCTCGGAGCAACCCGCGCACGATGTACAAACCCCCGGCGAAAGACACGTGTCTGCGGGACCGCGCCGGCTCTGCGCTTCCAATCCACGAGGGGCGAGGAGGAAGAGGAAAAAACCAAAAAACCCCAACCCGGTGCACGTGTGAACCGGCCTTGTCCGCGATGATCTGCAAAAGCGGCGTCTTTCCCGCGCGGCGCGGGGCGAGCGTAACGTGTGAACGAGGCGTGACGCGTGTCCCTCCTCCTTTTTTTTCCCCAATCCCGAGCCGTTTTACGTAGGAAGGATAAATCGTGGGGCGGTGCGGGAGAGAAAAAAGCGGGCGATCGGTGGCGGCTCCGCCTCGGCCCTGCAGGGGGCGCGCTTCCCGGCCAGGCCCCCGTTGCGAGTGTTGCTTTTTTCCTCGCCCCCCCCCCAAACCAAATCGCTACAATTGCGCCTTGTATGTTTCCCTCGGATGTGAGCAGCCCAGCCGCGCGCCCGCCTCCTCCTCCTCCTCCTCCGATCCTCCGATCCTCGGGCTGCCCCCCTCCCGGGACCCCCCCAGCCCGGCCCGGCCCGGCCCTGGAGCCCCGATCCGGCCCTTCTCCCGCCCAGAGCCCCCCCAGCAGCCCAGGGCCATGGCCGAATGGGCCCCTGCCCAGGTGAGCCGGGAGAAGGTGGGGGGGCGAAGATGGAGGGGAGGGGGGGCACGATCCGGATCGAGAAGTTGATTCGGAGTCCGGAGATGGCTGGGACCCCCCCGCTGTGAATGCATGGGGGGGTTAGGCCTCTTTGCTGCCTGGGGTTGGGGGGGTGGGATGGGAAAACCGGGCCTCCCCCCCCCAGTAGACCCCAGTAGTTTTGCTGGGAGTGTTAAAGGGGGGGGAATGTCCTGGGGGAGGAGATCGATTAGGAGATCTCTTGTGGGGGGGGCGGGAGAGGAGAGGATCTCTTTGATTTTCCTTGGGAGAGGAGGATGCGGGGGGGGGGAGGAAAGAGGGGCTGATCCGGATTGGGGGAGGGGGTTCCCGGTGGGGGGGGGGCAGAGCTGGTATGAATGGGGCTGGAAGGAGGTGTGTTTGTGGGGGGGGGATAATGTGAGGGAAAAGGTCCCATTGCAAAAGCTGGAGGTGTGGGGCAGCCCTCCCTTCCCAGGGGATCCAACTTGAATAACAATATGGGGGGGCAGGTAAGCTCTGCCCCACATAATCGATCGCCCCCCCCATTTGAACGGCCAGGCCAATTCAACTTTGCAAAGGGGGGCCTGGACCCGTTGAATATTTTACTGGACCTCGGAGTTGGTCCAGTATCTATTCCTCTGTTTCATTTTTCCTGGAGGGGCCCAACTGCTTCAGGGCCCCCCCTTGGCTTCTCGGTGTTTTTTGGGGGGCACAGATATGTGGGGGGGGAGGAGGAGTCGGCATTTTGGAGGGGCGACCCCCCCCCCAGAGGCTCGCCCATCCTCTCGGATACAGACATGATGTTTTTGCACAAGCCTATTTCTGCAACTTTGGGGGACCTCTGAGAAGATGCTCAGTTTGCTTTTGAGAAAACGGGGGGTAGGGAGTGATCTCTCCCCCCCCAGTAATGAGATTATTTTTTCTCCCTTGGGGCATCCCAATAATGAATATCTAACCCCTTCCTTGCAGTGACACAGCACTCAGGTTGCACAGTTATTTATTATTATTGCTATTAATTTGTTGCGTTCATATCCAAGGAGTTTGAGGTGGTTCTCCCCCAGTCTTCGCTTACCCCCCCCCCACAACAACCCTGTGAGGTAGGTTTTGGCGGAGAGGCAGCGACAAGGTCGCTTCACGACCCAGCGGAGACTTGAACCCAAGTCGTACTCTGCTGCTCTAACCACTGCACCGCACTGCCGCTCAGCTCTCTCTAGCAACTCGGGTAAACTTGGTAGGAACGGCTTGATTCCCCTCCTGCATTCAACGCCTGGCAAGGGACCCCGACCTCTTGCCTTTGACTACAACTCCCATCATCCAAAGCTAGCAGAACCAGCGGTCAGGGATGATTGTAGTCCTCCGTGATTTAAAAAATGCATTTAAAATAAGAGAAAGGGTGTGGGGAACACAGTTAAGCATCCTTTAAAATATCATTTTTAAATAAGCAGTTGCCAGGAAAGTGTTGCCCAAAATTGGGTCTCCAGCTGTAGTTGGACTACAACTCCCATCGTCCCTAGCTAGCAGGATTTGTGGTCAGGGATGATGGGCATTGTAGTCCTAAAACAGCTGGAGACCCAAGTTTGGGGGAAACTGACTTAGAGCAAGACCAGTCTCCAGGGTGCTAATTTGAGTGTTGCATACAAATACACACACACAACAAAAATGCCTTTAGCTTAAACAAATCCGCAAGCGCTTCTACTCTAACATTATCCCACAAACAGCCCTCCTAGGTGGACCTTTGTGTCACATCCGCACCAGGAATTTAATGCATAATAATAATAATAATAATAGTAATTTATTTGTACCCAACTCATCTTGCTGGGTTTCCCCAGCCACTCTGCGAGGCTCCTGACAAAATAATAAAAACACGATAAAACATCAGACATTAAAAACTTCCCTACGTTGCGCTGGCCACGTGACCTGGAAGTGTCTCCGGACAGCGCTGGCCCCTGGCCTCTTAAGTGAGATGGGCGCACAACCCTAGAGTCGGACACGACTGGCCCGTACGGGCAGGGGTACCTTTACCTTTACCTTTAATCAGGGCTGCCTTCAGATGTCTTCTAAAAGTCAGATACAGTAGTGGTTTACCTCCTTGACATCTGGTGGGAGGGCGTTCCACAGGGCGGGTGCCACCACCGAGAAGGCCCTCTGTCTGCTTCCCTGTAACCTCGCTTCTCGCAGGGAGGGAACCGCCAGAAGGCCCTCGGCGCTGGACCCCAGTGTCTGGGCTGGACGATGGAGGTGGAGACGCTCCTTCAGGTATACTGGACTGAGGCCATTTAGGGCTTGAAAGGTGCCGCATTTGAAACATTTGGTCCCCCCCTGTATTATCCTGGGAACTGCAGTTTTTTTAAAAGGGCGCATGGAATTGCAGCTCTGTCAGGGAGCCAACTATAATTCCCAAGGTTCTTGGAAGGCGTGGAATGTAAATGAAATTTCTGGTGTGGCTCTGGCCAGCGATTGGCGCTCCATTAAAATGGGGTTTTTGCTTCTCTGTGTCTGTGGCAGGGTGGCGCCCATTTTTTCAGGCTAGGGCTGATGGGAGTTGTAGTCCAACAACATCTGGAGCAGGCGCAGGCAAACTCCGGCCCTCCAGATGTTTTGGAACTACAATTCCCATCATCCCTAGCTCGCAGGACCAGTGGTCAGGGATGATGGGAATTGTAGTTCAAAACAGCTGGAGGGTGACTGGCTGACAGAGGGTCTTCTCAGCCATCTTTCAGGGCAAACCCCCCCGTTACAGAAAAGGACCCTAAAATATCATGTCATATTTCAGTAAATACAGGCCCAGCTCAGGGTGCTTAACTTGGCGTTCAAAGCCCTAAATGACAATAATAATGAATTATTATTATTATTATTATTAGACCCCCAGGTGCTATAGACCCTCTTGGCTGCCAAGATTGGCAGAGGGGACTCTCTGCCACCAGAGGCTTAGGGTGGCAGCCAGGAGACGATTGCCTTCTCTAGGGCAGCCCCTGTTTTTTATATTGACATTTAATTGGATGAATTTCATTTATAAAGGAAGAAAGCGATGAAAGAAAGAGATCAATAGGTGCGGAAAAGAAAAGTGCAGTGTAATTCAATTAGTATAATCAGTTACATTTCCATACTAAGTGATATTAGTGTCTTAATACACATACGGTTATTACTAACCTGCTACATTCTGTATAAACTCATTCCAAACATCAATATATTTGTCAAAAACAAAGTCTGCGTCTATCAGCAATCCATTCATAAGCTGCAGGTGTTGTCGCGTTGTCAATCCATTGATTAAAAGGAATCGCATCTGCATTCTTCCAGTTCATCGGTATCAGTCTCTTAGCAGCTTCCATAAAATAGCTATATAATTCAAAATCATATTCTCCTCTGAAAATGTTCACTTTTTCCATACGGTCATGTTTATATAGCCTAGCGCTTCTCCCAAAACTTAGTAAATTTAGAACACTGTAAAAACATACATTTCAAAGAAGCATTGTCCTTGCATCCCTAGCAAAAAGCCATTTTTCGCTGGTCCTTTTTTATATAAACGTAAAGGAGTCCAATAAATTCTGAGCGTTATTTTCTGTTGTGTAAGTCTTGATTTAAGATGCATCGATGCCTTTGGTCCCAAGGCTGAAACACTTTCCCCTAAGTTGCAGAACTCCTTCCCCACCAGAGTTTTCTGTGAATATTGACCTTTTTACCCTGGTAAATACACCTGTAGGGTATATTTTTAGGACTCACCTTGTATTTGTGATTGTAAGTTGTTTTAAAGTGCTTTTAATATCATGTTTAATATTGCAACCTGCTCTGGGAACTTGAGAGTGAAGGGCAGGTGAATAATAATAATAATAATAATCCAGTGTTTGAAACATCAGTCTAAAAGTGGCGTACCACTCTGGCATGGCAAGAGAGAATGGCAAGTGTGGCAAGAAGATTGAAGGACGATCAGAAGTAAGCCCCGCTGCACTGAGTTCAGTGATATTTACTCCCAAGTAACTCACTACAGCCTTGAAGTCTAAACCAGGCATAGGCAAACTCCAGCCCTCCAGATGTTTGGGACTACAATTCCCATCATCCCTAGCTAGCAGTACCAGTGGTCAGGGATGATGGGATTTGTAGTCCCAATCATCTGGAGGGCCGGAGTTTGCCTATGCCTGATCTAAACCAACTTAAACTTGCTTCAGAACGGCATCACTATCAATCATTTAAATGTGAGTAAGTAAATAAAAGGGGACGCGGGTGGCGCTGTGGGTAAAAGCCTCAGCGCCTAGGGCTTGCCGATCGAAAGGTCGGCAGTTCGAATCCCCGTGGCGGGGTGCGCTCCCGTTGCTCGGTCCCAGCGCCTGCCAACCTAGCAGTTCGAAAGCACCCTCGGGTGCAAGTAGATAAATAGGGACCGCTTTCTAGCGGGAAGGTAAACGGCGTTTCCGTGTGCAGCTCTGGCTCGCCAGAGCAGCGATGTCACGCTGGCCACGTGACCCAGAAGTGTCTTCGGACAGCGCTGGCCCCTGGCCTCTTGAGTGAGATGGGCGCACAACCCCAGAGTCTGGCAAGACTGGCCCGTACGGGCAGGGGTACCTTTACCTTTACCTTTAAGTAAATAAAAATGCCCTGAAATAAATAAAACCGCCGTGATGCTTCTAACGTATATCCCCAGCAATTCATATTGGCTCTCAGCGATTGATGAAAAATCCTCTGGAGCTTCAATCTACAAATTAAACCAATTATTTTCAGCCCTATCTGGTTGTGATAATGTTTGGGATGTTTTAGTGACGTAGGTTAATTCTGTTTTGCATACGTGGTGCTAAGAATACTGCAATTCTCCACCCAAGTGACTAATAGAAAGATGAATTCTGCAAGCAGTATAATTTACGCAAATAAAACACAAGATGCACACAGACTTATCAATTTATTTTCTTGCAATAATATCCCAGCTTTCTCCCATCATGGGAGCCAAGACATCTTGCCTTGTAATTTTTTTCCTCCAGCTTTGGATTATGCAAAGGTGAAACAGTTTTTGATACCCTATCCAATTCCTGCACCTTACAGAGGTTTACGAAGCATTAGGAAAACCTAATTTGAACCCTTATACAGAGTCCGACCATTGCTTCATCTGGAATAAACTTGAGACCTTCAACATGCAAATCATATACCATACCAGTGAACTATCACCCTTCCCCTTAATCTGCCACACACTTACAAACCTACCTTTTAACAATGAGGTCTAGGAACTTTATTCTTTTGTCTGGTGAAATGAAACTTGGGGTTCTGAGAACGCTGTGTGCAAGTACCAGATTCTGTACTGACTTGGTGAGTCACCCTCCTCGAATTCATTACACGAGCACCTGTTTGGAAACTGGGTGCTGGCTCTTGAGCTTCATTTTCCTCTTCCCTCCTTGTCCCTCACTCCTTGTGTGTCGTGTTTTTTGAATGCCGGCTGCTCTGGGAGCCTTTTTCGGGTAAAGGTACCCCTGACCGTTAGGTCCAGTCGCGGACGACTCTGGGGTTGCGACGCTCATTTTGCTGTATTGGCCGAGCGAGCCGGCGTACAGCTTCTGGGTCATGTGGCCAGCATGACTAAGCCGCTTCTGGTGAACCAGAGCAGTGCACAGAAACGCCATTTACCTTCCCGCTGGAGTGGTACCTATTTATCTACTTGCACTAGTGTGCTTTCAAACTGCTAGGTTGGCAGGAGCAGGGACCGAGCAACGGGAGCTCACCCCGTCACGGAGATTCGAACCGCCGACCTTCTGATCGGCAAGTCCTAGATTCTGTGGTTTAACCCACAGCGCCACCCGTGTCCCTTTCAGGTGAAGAGTGGGGTGCAAATTCTCCAAATTAATAAGACGGAAGCAGTAAGAGATGGGTTTGTCTGGTGGGGAGGCGCTCCCCGGCTTTGCTGACCGCTTGGGTCTTCTCAGAGAGCCAGTGTGGTGTAGTGGTTAAGAGCGGTGGACTCGTAATCTGGTGAACCGGGTTCGATTCCCCGCTCCTCCACATGCAGCTGCTGGGTGACCTTGGGCCAGTCACACTTCTCTGAAGTCTCTCAGCTCCACTCACCTCACAGAGTGTTTGTTGTGGGAGAGGAAGAGAAAGGAGATTGTTAGCCGCTTTGAGACTCCTTCGGGGAGTGATAAAGTGGGATATGAAATCCAAACTGTTATGTACTGAAGTTCTCACCCTGGGCCAGCAGGGGGATACTGTAGATAGTTATGCAAATGAAGGATCGAAAGTGACGTTTAGTGACTGGATAGCTTGTATGCAAATGAAGGATCGAAAGTGATGTACAGTGATTGGATAGTTTTAGAAAATGGCAACAGTTACATTGTTCTGGAGTTCTAAATAAGCAGGCTGACTGAGCTTCTCAGCCAGTTCTGTTCCAGCTTACAAATAAAGAGCTGCTTTGGAAGAATCGCTGTGTCGTCTGATATGTTCGCCCATATTTGTACCCCACCCATCTGGCTGGGTTTCCCCAGCCACTCTGGGCGGCTTCCAACAAAGATGAAAGATACATTAAAATGTCACATATTAAAAACTTCCCTGAACAGGGCTGCCTTCAGATGTCTTCTGAATGTCAGGTAGATGTTTATCGCTTTGACATCTGATGGGAGGGCGTTCCACAGGGCGGGCGCCACTACCGAGAAGGCCCTCTGCTGGTTCCCTGTAACTTGGCCTCTCACAGGGAGGGAACCGCCAGAAGGCCCTCGGAGCTGGACCTCAGTGTCCGGGCAGAACGATGGGGGTGGAGACGCTCCTTCAGATATACTGGACCGAGGCCGTTTAGGGCTTGAAAGGTCAGCACCAACACTTTGAATTGTGCTCGGAAACGTACTGGGAGCCAGTGTAGGTCTTTCAAGACCGGTGTTATATGGTCTTGGTGGCTGCTCTGAGTCACCAGTCTAGCTGCCGCATTCTGGATTAGTTGTAGTTTCTGAGTTACCTTCAAAGGTAGCCCCACGTAGAGCGCATTGCAGTAGTCCAAGTGGGAGATAACCAGAGCATGCACCACTCTGGCGAGGCAGTCCGCAGGCAGATAGGGTCTCAGCCTATGTACCAGATGGAGCTGGTAAACAGCTGCCCTGGACACAGATTTAACACAAACTCTTCTTCTTCTTCTCTCCAGATCCAGGAATGGAATGTGGAGGCTCAGCACCTGATGCCCCTCCAGCCCCCACTGGTCCCCGAGCTGAGCCACATGCGGGAAGCCCAGCTGCACACGGCGGAGGCGTCCCTGTGGAGCGTAGTGGCCACGGTCCAGGCAATGGAGCGGAAGATAGACCTGCTGGCCACCCGCCTGCTCAGCCTGGAGGGCAGGTCTGGGACAGCCGAGAAGAAGTTGCTGGACTGTGAGAAGACGGCCATGGAGTTTGGGAACCAGCTGGAGAGCAAGTGGGCAGTGCTGGGGACCCTCATCCAGGAGTACGGCCTGCTGCAGAGGAGGCTGGAGAACGTGGAGAACCTCCTGAAGAACCGCAACTTCTGGGTCCTGAGGCTTCCCCCGGGGGCTAAGGGAGAAATCCCCAAGGTATATGTTTGCCACCCTTTGTATGGAATAAGCGGGTCAAAGTCTTGGCACTTTGGGGTGCTTTTTCTTTTGCACATTTTTTGGTGTGCTCCCCATGACCCTGTGGACTGGAAGATAAGGCCCAAATATTTGAAAGCTCTGACCTGTTTGATTGGCTGGTTGTCCATACACCAACTGTGGGGCCTATATTTTCTTGAGAAAACCATGGTTTTCTGATAATCTACGACCAGGTGTTCTCTCTGGCAACACACTGAGAATTCTCTTATCAATCTTTTTAGGCCTATTTGTGTTTGGGATAAAAGGACAGCATCATCAATATATAATAGTACAGAGATTGGTTTTGAGGCCAGTTTAAAGGTAAAGGGACCTCTGACCATTAGGTCCAGTCGTGGCTGACTCTGGGGTTGTGTGCCCATCTCGCTTTACTGGCCGAGGGAGCCGGCGTACAGCTTCTGGGTCATGTGGCCAGCATGACTAAGCCGCTTCTGGCGAACCAGAGCAGTGCATGGAAACGCCGTTTACCTTCCCACTGGAGCGGTACCTATTTATCTACTTGCACTTTGACGTGCTTTCGAACTGCTAGGTTGGCAGGAGCAGGGACCGAGCAACGGGAGCTCACCCCATCGCGGGGATTCAAACCGCCGACCTTCTGATCGGCAAGCCCTAGGCTCTGTGGTTTATTCCACAGCACCACCCGCGTCCCATGAGGCAAGTTTAGGAGTGTGGCTTTCTGAAGATGTTAGCCACTTGACCATGTCGTTTATGTATAGGTTGAAAAGTGCCAGGGCTAAAATGCATCCTTTCTTGACTCCCTTTATGGCTGGGACAGATCCTGTAAGTTGGCCATTTGTAGAGCAACGCACTTTCAGCACAGTGTCTTTATAAAGGCAGTTAATCAGATATAATAATCTTTTGTCCTATGCTTGAGGTGTTTAATTTGGCCCATAGTCTTACTCGTGAGATTGAATCAAAAGCAGCTTTCAAATCTGTGAAAGCAGCACGAAGCACACCAGAAGATTGCTTGGCCGTACTTATCTATGAGGTGGGCTAGGACGAAGCAATGGTCTATAGTAGATCTTTCTTGCCTGAATCCTGCTTGCTCTTCCGCAAGGATAGCCTCAACATCAATCCAGTTGATCCATTTATTGTGGAGGTGTTCTGCATATAATTTACTAACTATAGGTAAGAGGCTGATAAGTCTGTAGCTGGCTGGATCCGATAATAATAATAATAATAATAATAATAATAATAATAATAATAATAATAAATTTTATTTATATCCCGCCCTCCCCAGCCGAAGCTGGGCTCAGGGCGGCTAACAACAATCAAAATAGTCCAACATTCTAAAAGCATTCATTATAAAATTAATTAAAATCAAATTAAAATCAAATTAATGGCAACCATCAAGCAAAATTCTGTGCAGATTGCCAGAGGAGGGGGTCAGGCTGCGCCCTGGCCAAAGGCCAGGTGGAACAGCTCTGTCTTGCAGGCCCTGCGGAAAGATGTCAGGTCCCGCAGGGCCCTAGTCTCTTGTGACAGTGCGTCCCACCAGATTGGAGCCGCAGCTGAGAAGGCCCTGGCTCTAGTTGAGGCCAGCCTAACCTCTCTGTGGCCTGGGACCTTGAGGATGTTATTATTTGCAGACCGTAGGTTTCTCTGTGGGGCATACCAGGAGAGGCGATCCCGTAGGTACAAGGGTCCTAGGCCGTATAGGGATTTAAAGGTTAAAACCAGCACCTTGAACCTGATCCTGTACTCCACCGGGAGCCAGTGCAGCTGGTATAGTACCGGATGAATATGATCTCGCAGTGAAGACCCCGTAAGGAGTCTCGCCGCGGCATTCTGCACCCCTTTTTTGAATATTGGGATGATTACCGCAATGGCCCAGCTGTCGGGGTGTAAACCAGAAGAATCAATGTGAGAGAATATTGCCGCAAGCAGAGGTGCCCACCAAACCCTCCAACGTCCAGGGAATCGGGCCGCTCGCTTGTTTTGCGGGAGCCAGCCAACTCGTGCCAGAGCACTGGAGTAAAAACAAAAGGGACATTCTGGGATCCCATTGGAAGCCGAGACGGCTTCTGCAATTCCAAGGTGTCCTGCTTAAATTGGGGTGGTTGAGCTGCTGGGTTCGGTTGGTTAGAGCGTGGCGCTGATAACGCCAAGGCTGCAGGTTCAATCCTCGTTTGGGAGAGCTGCTTATTCCTGCATTGCAAGAGGTTGGACTCAGGGTCTTTCAGAGCCAGGCAGAGGCTTCGGCCAGGTAGATAATGTGCCCTCCTTATGTTCCTGTGGCTGAGCGGAGATTTGAACCCTGGTCTCTCGCAGGTCCCAGCCCATCACTCTAACCTCTACCCTGTGTTGGCTCTGTAATAACAATGACAATAATAATTACAATAATTTGCAGATGCCGGTGACGTTTGTCGACATTGCCGTGTATTTCTCCGCCGAAGAGTGGAAGAACTTGGCCGAGTGGCAGAAGGACCTGTACAACAATCTTGTGAAGGAGAACTACGAGTCTTTGCTCAGCCTAGGTATGGAAACATCCGTCCCGCTTGCGTCGTATTTAGAAGGTTCGAATCATTTTGTGCACATAGTCCTCGCGACTGTAAGGGAGGCCGGTATTCGTTTTCCTGCCATACGACCTGTGAGATTTCCTGAACGGATTGTGTCTTGCCTGTTGGGTTTGTGGGGAGAAGCA
Organism: Podarcis melisellensis; assembly: GCF_964234715.1. Lineage (NCBI taxonomy): Eukaryota > Metazoa > Chordata > Lepidosauria > Squamata > Lacertidae > Podarcis > Podarcis melisellensis. Next base: position 57,132,575 of record NC_138544.1, on the reverse strand, counting down.
AGATTCAGAAAGCAGACTTCAGAGATCACAGCGTTTAGCCACCATTCTGGACGCTAATTTCAATTTTAGCCAGGCTCATCCTGTTCTCTCAGTGGCCCAGCGGATTCCTGTGGCAGGGAGTTCCGCAGTTGCACTGCATGAAGGATTTTCTTTTATCGGTCCTGAATTTCGCATTGGATGCCCACAGGTCCGAGCGCTATGAGAAAGGGAGATATTTTCTCTCCCCCCCCCCAATTTTTTTATTCATTTTATAACACAAATAAACAGCACAAACAGGAAAACAAACAATAGAAACAGATTCTTGTCTTATCCTTATTTTTTCTAAACATTGTTAGGTGGGCTTCCCCAAGTCCCCCCTATCTGATTTTCATTTTACCTCATCTTTAGCAGTTCACATATATCATAATTTCTAACCATTTTTTTAATCATACTTACTTTAACCATAAAAATCTTCACATTTTATCACTTGCAAATAATACTATTTTAAAATACACTATCTTCTACTTCTAACCCTACAGCCTAAATCCGCTTTCAAAGCTATTCTAAGATCTAAATATTAACATATTATTATTAAACTTCTTCCATCATCTCTTCTCTCTGGTCTCGGAGTCTCCCGGTTAGTTCGGCAAGTTCCATATAGTCCATCATCTTCATCTTCCATTCTTCTATACAGTGGTACCTCAGGTTAAGTACTTAATTCATTCCGGAGGTCTGTTCTTAACCTGAAACTGTTCTTAACCTGAAGCACCACTTTAGCTAATGTGGCCTCCTGCTGCCTGCCGCTGCACCGCCAGAGCACGATTTCTGTTCTCATCCTGAAGCAAAGTTCTCAACCTAAAGCACTATTTCTGGGTTAGCGGCATCTGTAACCTGAAGCGTATGTAACCTGAAGAGTATGTAACCTGAGGTACCACTGTAGTTGGTAAATCTTGTTTCTTCCAGTTCTTCGCTAGCAATATTCTCACAGCTGTTGTGGCATACAGAGAGGGAGATCTTTTCTCCAACCTAACATTATGAACTTCCAACATATTGTTTCCCAAACTTGGGTCTCCAGCTGTTTTCAGACTACAGTTCCCATCATCCCTGACCACCAGTCTTACTAGCTGGGGATGATGGGAGTTGTAGTCCAAAACCAGCTGGAGACCCAAGTTTGGAAAACGCTGTTCTATCATGCCACCTCTTCTTGTTGTTTAGTCGTTTAGTGTCTGACTCTTTGTGACCCCCTGGACCAGAGCACGCCAGGCACTCCTGTCTTCCACTGCCTCCTGCATTTTGGTCAGATTCATGTTTGCAGCTTCGAGAACACTGTCCAACCATCTCGTCCTCTGTCATCCCCTTCTCCTTGTGCCCTCCATCTTTCCCAACATCAGGGTCTTTCCCAGGGAGTCTTCTCTTCTCCTGAGGTGGCCAAAGTTCAGCTTCAGGATCTGTCCTTCCAGTGAGCACTCAGGGCTGATTTCCTTCAGAATGGAGAGGTTTGATCTTCTTGCAGTCCATGGGACTCTCAAGAGTCTCCTCCAGCACCAGAATTCAAAAGCATCCATTATTCAGCGATCAGCCTTCTTTATGGTCCAGCTCTCACTTCCATACATCACTACTGGGAAAACCAGAGCTATAACTATAGGGACCTTTGTTGGCAAGGTGATGTCTCTGCTTTTTAAGATGCTGTTTACGTTTGTCATTGCTTTTCTCCCAAGAAGCAGGCGTCTTTTAATTTCGTGACTGCTGTTACCATCTGCAGTGATCATGGAGCCCAAGAAAGTAAAATCTCTCACTGCCTCCATTTCGTCCCCTTCTATTTGCCAGGAGGTGATGGGACCAGTGGCCATGATCTTCCTTTTTTTAATTTTTGATGTTTTGATCATGCCACCTCTTACCTTTCCTCTAGTCTAAAAAATCCCAGCGCTGCAACCTTTTTTTCGTAACATCTGGAAAGCACGAGGTTTAGGGAAGGCTGTGCTCAGAACGGTGGGATTGTTCGGGATCTGTAAGGAGAAATCATGGAGCAATGAAGGGTGACTTGTGTTCGCTGGGGAGGGGGAAGAGATCTAGCTAAAGATCCTCCTCCTCCTTCAAAGTCTTTATCTTCTCCATGCCTTTTCCAGGAGGAGATATTTTTGGTTTCGGGGGGATATTTTTTGGTAACATCTTTATTGAAAGTTCCAAAAGTACGTAACTATATGTGTACCAAAAATGGTGAGATGCAAACGAAAAGGAGAAACAGAACCCACACAGAAGGGAAAACAAAACCCCAAACTGTATACCATATTTTTCATTCTATAAGATGCACCAGACCACAAGACGCACCAAGTTTTTGGAGGAGGAAAACAAGAAAAAAAAATATTCTGAATCTCAGAAGCCAGAACAGCAAGAGGGATCGCTGCGCAGTGAAAGCAGCAATCCCTCTTGCTGTTCTGGTTTCTGGGATAGCTCTACAGCCTGCATTCGCTCCATAAGACGCACACCCATTTCCCCTTACTTTTTAGGAGGGAAAAAGTGAGTCTTATAGAGCAAAAAATACGGTATTTTACAAGGTTGTTATAGTATTTCACCAGATCTTAACCTATTACAGTATTTGTAAGAATGGATTCCAAATACCATTGAATTTGTTCGTGGCGAGCCTGCGTTTATATGCAAGTGGTTCATACGTTGTATAAGTCTCCAATCCAATCGTAGAAGGATTTTTATTTTTTCAATTTTTATTTTTCCAGTTCATCAGTAGCTGTCTTTTTGCCGTGGTCAGGGCACGGAGAGTCCACTCGTATCGTCCTTTTGTCAGGTTCCATGTGCTGGGTATATACCGTATTTTTCGCTCCATAAGACACACTTTTTTCCTCCTAAAAGGGGAAATGTGAGTGCGTCTTATGGAGCACCCTTCTGTTCCTCCTCTAGCTTTGCTGAACAGACGTTGTGCAGCTCTCACTCTCTGTGCAGCACTTCTTCTGCGAAGGAGAGGGACTGCGCAGAGAGGGAGAACTGTGCAGCGCCCCTTCAGCGACGCGCCTCTCCTGGCTTCTGCCTTAGCTGCGTGCAGCCTCTTCGGGCAGGGGGAGCCTTCATCCCACTGCCCTGAAGAGGCTTGGCGCGGTTATCCCAGAAGCCAGAACAGGCACACAGTATCCCAGAAGGCAGATCCCTCTTGCTGTTCTGGCTTCTGGGATTCGGAATAATTTTTTCTTGTTTTCCTCCTCCCAAACCTAGGTGCACCTTATGGTCTGGTGCGTCTTACGGAGCAAAAAATACGGTAATTCAGGAGGATGTTTTGCTCTGTAAATGTGAGGTTGTTTCATACAGTAATCTTGATGGTTTCAATTACTGTCTGCCAAAGTCTTTCAATACAGGAAAATGGAAAAAACATACGTTTTAGAGAAGCATTGTCTCTATTTCTCCAGGAGCAGACGTTAACATTTCCAAACCGGAGACTCATCCCAGGATTGAACGCGGGGCAGAGCCATGTATTCCAGAACAGCAGAGCACAAAGGAGAGGGAGATATCTACGGATCCTTGCACAGGTGAGGAAAGCAATTTGGAAGAAATTGGGTGTGCAAGGAGGGGAAAAAGGTAAAGGGAGCCCTGACCATTAGGTCCAGTTGTGGCCGACTCTGGGGTTGCGGCGCTCATCTCGCTTTATTGGCCGAGGGAGCCGGCGTACAGCTTCCAGGTCGTGTGGCCAGCAGGACTAAGCCGCTTCTGGGGAACCAGAGCAGTGCACGGAAACACCGTTTACCTTCCTGCCAGAGCGGTACCTATTTATCTACTTGCACTTTGACGTGCTTTCGAACTGCTAGGTTGGCAGGAGCAGGGACAGAGCAACGGGAGCTCACCCCGTCGTGGGGATTCAAACCGCCAACCTTCTGATCGGCAAGTCCTAGGCTCTGTGGTTTAACCCACAGCGCCACCCGCGTCCCTTGCAAGGAGGGGTAGGTTGATTCTAAAAAATCTGGGCCATCACATGCCAGACATTATTGCTGTTGAGAAAATACCACTTTTAAAGAAAACAGGAGTTTCTCCTTCGTATTTTCTATTGCAGGGATCAGCGTAGATTTGATTTAAATCAAATCGATTTAAACCACAATTTAAATCACTAGCCAGTAAGACTTGATTTAAATCTTTTTTTTTTTTTACAGAAAGACTCATTCTTGCTGGTGTGATCTTAATATTTACAACCAGACGAAGGTTTCATTTTTGGAATAATAAATTTTCCGTGTAGTTTTTACAGTTATATAAAAAATGACTGATTTGGTTATACTATTAAAATACATAGACAAATAATTATGAAATTGTTTACAGATAGGTAGCCATGTTGGTCTGCCGGAGTCGAAACAAAATAAAAAAATTCCTTCCAGTAGCACCTTATAGACCAACTAAGTTTGTTATTAGTATGAGCTTTCGTGTGCATGCACACTTCTCTGAAGAAGTGCTCATGCACATGAAAGCTCATACCAGTAACAAGATTAGTTGGTCTATAAGGCGCTACTGGAAGGAATTTTTAATGAAATTATTGTTTATGTTTGCACAACTTTTCTGCTGTACTTTATTGGAAGGAGAAAAACAATCATTTCCTTAATAACAATTTAAACAATTTATTTAACTAAGACAATAACATTACAGCATATGTATCCATGTTTGTTGACTGATGTGGTTAAACGATTTTTAAAAAAACAGACTGAGTTTTATCACACATGAAAAACTTAAAACAAATCCTTATTTCCTGATGAATAGCCTTTGGACTATAATGTAACTTAAATAGAAAACTATCTTTAGAAATATTTTTCCTCCAAAAGCATTTTAATTTAAAAATCCAGTTTACATCAAAAAAATCTGATCTGAATCATAACATCTGATTTATTTATTTTTATTTTAAAAAATCATTTATTTTTATCCACCCTGGCAGGGATGAAACCCGTGTTCATTGCCAGGGCAGGTGCAGAATGGGTCATTGCAAATGACTCAGGACTGCAGCTAATTTGCAAGCCTCCATTGCATATCATTTAACACACATTTGCATATCAAACAGACTAGCAGAATCGGCCCAGCTGGCACAAATAGGAGTTGCTTGGGTGCAATGCTGCACTCTCCTTAAAGGTAAAGGGACCCCTGACCATTAGGTCCAGTCGTGACTGACTCTGGGGTTGCGGCACTCATCTTGCTTTATTGGCCGAGGGAGCCGGTGTACAGCTTCCGGGTCATGTGGCCAGCATGACTAAGCCGCTTCTGGCAAACCAGAGCAGCGCATGGAAACGCCGTTTACCTTCCCGCCGGAGCGGTACCTATTTATCTACTTGCACTGGTGTGATTTCAAACTACTGGGTTGGCAGGAGCAGGGACCGAGCAACAGGAGCTCACCCCATCACGGGGATTCGAACCGCCGACCTTCTGATCAGTAAGCCCTAGGCTCTGTGGTTTAACCCACAGCGCCACCCGCGTCCCACTCTCCTTACAGAGCTACAATTCCCAGAGTAGTTTAAAATGTAGGCTCTCTCTCCCTCTCCCCCGGGGAACTCTGGGAATTGTAGCTCCGTGATGGAATCAGGGGTCTCCTAACAACCTGAAGCATCTTTGACAAACTACAGTTCCTGGGATTTTTTGCAGAAAGCCAGAACTTTAAAGTGCAGCGGAGATGGGGCCTAATTCTTTTTGCCTAGCTACCAGCTTTTGAAACGGTTATATAACAGTTCTACATCCTGACTGCCTTTCTCTTAGTACAGCCGTAGCTCCTCGGAAGCCGAACGGAATCCATTCCGGAAGTCCGTTCAACTTCCAAAACGTTCGGAAACCAAGGCGCGGCTTCTGATTGGCCGCAGGAAGCTCCCACAGCCAATCGGGAGCAGCGGAACCCATGTTGGACGTTTGGGTTCCAAAGAACGTTTGCAAACAGAACACTCACTTCCGGGTTTGCAGAGTTTGGGAGCCAAAATGTTCAACTTGCAAGGAGTTCAGCTTTCGAGGTACGACTATATACCCGTCAGGAATTTCCAAACCAATTAGAAACTGGTTTCATATTGATTAGCTGCATAGATCAAGATAATGAGTCCCCTAATTCTCTGATGGTCTTCCGTCTCGACAGCCCCTCTCAAAACTCCTGTCCAGCGACCAAGAGTCATAAATAATATTTGCACATGAACGACACTCCCGGCTGTCCAAATGGGCTGTATAGCCTCTCAATTATCATAAATCTTCCCCCTCTCCTTCCAGCTCCGTTGTCAGAAAAGCAGCTTTCAGATCCAAGCATGGAAGGAGCAATTTGTTGGTTCTTCAAAAAGAAAAGGAAAAATTGCTCTTCTGCTGATGTCCCCAACAAGATACCTGCGGGCACAATAGCAATTCATATTTTTGGGGGACAGGGGGCGGGCGGGTGTGGAGGACTCCCTGGTCCTGAATGGGGTAACTGTGCCCCTGAAGGACCAGGTGTGCAGCCTGGGAGTCATTTTGGACTCGCTGCTGTCCATGGAGGGACAGGTCAATTCTGTGTCCAGGGCAGCTCCATCTGGTATGCAGGATGAGACCCTCCCTGCCCGCGGACAGTCTTGCCAGAGTGGTGCATGCTCTTGTTATCTCCCGCTTGGACTACTGCAATGCGCTCTACGTGGGGCTACCTTTGAAGGTGACCCGGAAACTGCAATTAATCCAGAATGCGACAGCTAGACAGGTGACTGGGAGCGGCCGCCAGGACCACATAACACTGGTTCTGAGAGATCTGCATTGGCTCCCAGTACGTTTCCGAGCACAATTCAAAGTGTTGGTGCTGACCTTGAAAGCCCTAAACGGCCTCGGTTCTGTATACCTGAAGGAGCGTCTCCACCCCCATCGTTCAGCCTGGACACTGAGATCCAGCGCCAAGGGCCTTCTGGCGGTTCCCTCATTGCGAGGTTACAGGGAACCAGACAGAGGGCCTTCTCGGTAGTGACACCCACCCTGTGGAACACCCTCCCACCAGATGTGAAGGAAATAAGCAGCTATCCTATTTTTAAAAGACATCTGAAAGCAGCCCTGTTTAGGGAAGTTTTTAATATTTAACGCTGTACTGTTTTTAACACTTGATTGGGAGCCGCCCAGAGTGGCTGGGGAGACTGAGCCAGATGGGTGGGGTATAAATAATAAATTATTATTATTATTATTATTATTATTATTATTATTATTATTAATTCATATAGTGGCGAGAGTGGTCACCTTTTCCCTCCCTTCAGAAGGGAGCAACCACTGCCTTCTTATAGAACCATAGAATTATAGTGTTAAACGGGACCTCCAGGGGTCATTCAGCCCAACCCGCTGCGATGGAGTTCAGGAATCACGACTAAAGAATCTCTGGCAGATGGCCATGCAACCTCTGCTTAAAAATGTGTTTATCATGTGTGGAATTTTAGGTTAGGTTTTCTGCACCTGAAATTTGGAGAAGGTGGAGAGGGATCTCGCTTGGGTCGGCAAGCCTGTTAAAGAGTCTCTTCCTCTTTCCCTCCTTTTTACAGAACCCTTGATTTGCACGCCGGACGTCTTGAGCCGCATCAAGCAAGAGGAGCCTTTTGCAGGGGGAGGCCAGTTCACAGAGGAAAGAGGGATGCCAACAGATCCATGTTCAGGTGATTTGCGTGGAAGGGTCCCCAGGGTCATCTAGTCCAACCCCCTGCAATTGTTATAATAAATAATGATATTTTTTTATTTATACCCCGCCCTTCCCGGTTCAGAGAACCGGGCTCAGGGCGGCTAACGACAAATTTAAAACACTTAAACGATGCAACAACCACCAGCTTAAAATACAGTATAAAACGTGACTAACAATAAATTCAGAATTCAAAAATCAATTTAGGGGGGGGAAATCCATCCCATAAACATTAGATGATCACCAGGGCTAGCTGGCTAAATTAGTCCTATTTGGGCCAGCGAGGAGACCAGGGGAGAATTAGCTGTGGGATTCCAGAGCGGGTAATCTTCATAAAAAGGGAAAGGGGAGAGAAGGAAGGGAAATAAAATATCAAATTAAAGGCCAGGCGGAATAGCTCTGTCTTACAGGCCCGACGGAAGAGGTTCAATCCCACAGGGCCCTAGTCTCATGGGACAGAGCATTCCACCAGGTTGGAGCCATCACTGAGAAGGCCCTGGCCCTGGTGGAGGATAGTCTGACTTCCTTAGGGCCCGGGACCTCTAAACTATGGTTATTCATGGACCTTAAGGTCCTCTGCGGGGCAGACCAAGAGAGGCGTTCCCATAAATACGAGGGCCCTAAGCCACAAAGGGCTTTAAAGGTCAAAACCAGCACCTTAAACCTGACCCGGTACTCCACCGGAAGCCAGTGCAACTGGTAAAGCACTGGTAAGTAATATTATTATTGGTAAATATTATTATTATTATTAAATTTACATATATCCGCTCTATACCCAGGGGTCTCAGGGTGGTTCACAGACTAAAATCAAGATACAAATCCACAAAATACTTAATAAAATTGAAAACCACAACCCCCCAAAAAGAACATTTTAAAAGGGCATAGGACGTAAATCGGATCAACCAAAGGCCTGGTTAAAGAGGAACGTTTTTGCCTGGTGCCTAAAGGTGTATAATGAAGGCGCCAGGCAAACTTCCCTGGAGAGAGCATTCCACAGACAGGGAGCCACTGCAGAGAAGGCCCTGTTCTCGTGTTGCCACCCTCCGAACCTCTCATGGAAGAGGCACACGAAGGAGGGCCTCAGAAGATGATCTCAGGGTCCGGGTGGGTTCATCTGGAAAGAGGTGTTGTGGTCCTGAAAACCTCCAATGATTCATCTTCCAAGGAAATCTGTTCCACAGTTCATAGCCTCCCAAAGTTCTCCCTAATGTTTAGTCGGAAACTTCTTCCTTGTCATTTGAACCAAACCGGTGCCCTCCAGACGTTTTGGACGGTCACTCTCACCAACTGCCTGGGTGCTGATGGGAATTATAGTTCAAAACATCTGGCGGGGACCAGGTTGGGGGAAGTGCCTGCTCTTTAGGACTTCCATTGTCATCTTGTTTTTTGACACTCGCTTTTTAGTAGAATATGTGGAGGATTCCCTGGTCCTGAATGGGGTAACTGTGCCCCTGAAGGACCAGGTGCGCAGCCTGGGAGTCATTTTGGACTCACAGCTGTCCATGGAGGCGCAGGTCAGTTCTGCGTCCAGGACAGCTGTTGATTAGCTCCACCTGGTACGCAGGATGAGACCCTCCCTGCCCGCAGACTGTCTTGCCAGAGTGGTGCATGCTCTGGTTATCTCCCACTTGGACTACTGCAATTCGCTCTATGTGGGGCTACCTTTGAAGGTGACCCAGAAACTACAATTAATCCAGAATGCGGCAGCTAGACTGGGGACTGGGAGCGGCCGCCAAGACCATAGAACACCAGTCTTGAAACACCTACACTGGCTCCCAGTATGTTTCCAAGCGCTATTCAAAGTGTTGGTGCTGACCTTTAAAGCTCTCAACGGCCTTGGCGCAGTATACCTGAAGGAATGTCTCCATCCCATCGTTCTGCCTGGACACTGAGGTCCAGCTCCGAGGGCCTTCTGGCGGTTCCCTCCCTGCGAGAAGCCAAGTTACAGGGAACCAGGCAGAGGGCCTTCTCGGTGGTGGCGCCCTCCCTGTGGAACGCCCTCCTATCAGATGTCAAGGAAATAAACAACTATCTGACTTTTAGAAGACACCTGAAGGCAGCCCTGTTTAGGGAAGCTTTTAATATTTAATAGGTTATTGTATTTTAATATTCCGTTGGAAGCCGCCCAGAGTGGCTGGAGAAACCCAGCCAGATGGGCGGGGTATAAATAATAAATTATTACTATTATTGTTGTTGTTGTTTTGAAACTCGTTTTTTAGTAGAATAGGCCGACCTGTGCCAGATGATTTGCACTGCAATTCCCAGTCATGCTGGCAGAGCTAATGGGAGTTGTAGTACGGAACAGCTGAAGCTGGGGTTGGGGAAGACCAGAACAGGTCAATCTTTTTGATAGACAGGTTTTGACCTCTTCTGTGCCAGGGTTTGGGTGGCCATGCGGAGGTTCTTGTTCGCCTGACCGACACGAGGGCCTCCTTCTTCTGAACTGTTTTGTTTGGTTCTCTTCGCAAAGGAGCTGAGGGCCTCATGTCCACCCATGACTTCTTGTCGTGGATTAAGCAAGAGGAGGAGCCATGCGTCAGGGAACACTGGGAGTCAGCAGAGAGAGACATCCTTACAGGCCCCGGCACAGGTGAGCAGCCTTTAGGATGGGCATGTCTGCCTCTGTTCCTGCATTCACCCATATAGCTGCAATCCCTTGTGCCTTTCAACTGTGCGATTCTAAGTCTCTTTCCTCTTCCCTCCCCATTCCTTTTTCCTTTGGTGTTGTGTCCATGAGATTGTGAACCTTCAAGTCGGAACTGTCTCTGTACATCACTTAGAAACCTTTAGATGCTTTGTAAGCATTCTACTATAATGCTGGGTCCTCCAAACAGTTTAGGCATGTGGGTACATTTGGGTTTCTGAGAAAGTGCTAGTCCAACCCTCTGCAATCTAGTCCCTCTTCTTCCAGATCGGCCGATCCCTGAGATAGAAAGTGTGTGTGCCTATTTATTTTATTCTGCCTAAATCTCTTAAGTGTTTTACAGTGTTACCTTGGTTCTCAAACTTAATCCGTTCAGGAAGTCTGTTCCAAAACCAAAGCGTTCCAAAACCAAGGCGCGCTTTCCCATAGAAAGTAATGCAAAATAGATTAATCAGTTCCAGACTTTTAAAAACAACCCCTAAAACAGCAATTTGACATGAATTTTACTCTCTAACGAGACCATTGATCCATAAAATGAAAGCAATAACCAATGTACTGTACTATAAAATAAATAAGCAGCATTGTAGATAATAAAAATTAATTTATTTATTTTTTTATTAGCTGGACTGATGATAGTCCTTGTTTGGATGGGGGGCTAGTGATAAAGCGGGATATCAAATCCAAACTTCTTAAATAGTGGGTAGACATGGCAGACGACACAGCAATTTCTCCAAAGCAGCTCTTTATTTTGTAAGCTGGAATAGAAACTGAACAGCAAACAGCTCAGCCGGCCTACTTTTATAGGCAGCCAGCTGTCAACATTGTAGCAACAACAACCCAGGGTTTCCCGCCTAAAATATCTGACGTGGACCTGAGTGAAAACTACCTACAGTATCCCCCTGCTGGCCCAGGGTCAGAACTTCAGTACATAACAAAACTCTTCTTCTTCTCTCTTCCTCCCAGCTGGCGACGCGATGGCCGTCAAAGCCGAGACCCAGCGCTCGTGCCCGGAAGAACCGGCGCGGACCAGGGATTCCATGTTCCATGGTGAGGCCCCCGTATCTGCCGGGGCGGCGGCGGCATCGGCGGCGATGGAATCCTATGTGGGCCCGGGCGGCCCAGTTGCACCGCCCCTGAGCCCCGCCAGGAGCCGACCGGGTAAATCCATTGAGTTAGAGAGCGAGTTGCAAGGCCTCTTTGCCCCCCAGCCGCCGGCCGAGCGCCCCCACGGCTGCAGCGAGTGCGGGAAGATGTTTGGGGTGAAGAAGAGCCTCAAGGTTCACCAGAGAAGCCACCACAGCCAGGAGCGGCCGTACGAGTGCGCCGAGTGCCGCAAGAGCTTCAACTGCCACTCGGGTCTGGTGCGGCACCAGATGACGCACCGCGGGGAGCGGCCCTACAAGTGCGAGGAGTGCGGCAAGTGCTACAGCCGCAAGGAGCATCTTCAAAACCACCAGCGGCTTCACACGGGCGAGAGGCCTTTCCAGTGCCCGGTCTGCGGCAAACGGTTTATCCGCAAGCAGAACTTGCTGAAGCACCAGCGGATCCACACCGGGGAGAGGCCCTATCAGTGCGCCGAGTGCGGGAGGAGCTTCCGCTACAAGGAGTCCCTCAAGGACCACCTGAGGACTCACAGCACTGAGCCCCCCGCCCAGAGGCTGCTGCCCTCCCTGGGCGGGGAGCCACTCTCGTAAGGCCCTGTGAGGGAAGAAGGAGAAACAGCTTTCTCCATACCTGTCAACGTTTCCCTTTTTTAAAGGGGAATTCCCTTATTCCGAATAGGATTCCTCGCAAGAAAAGGGGAAAGTTGACAGCTGTGGCTCTCTCTTGCACTCCTTCTCCCCACACAAAAAAACTCCTCCCCTCAGCCTCCTTCCCCTCCAGTGCCTCCCGATTCTGTCCGGCGCGGGGGGCATAGCCGCCGCAAAGACCGCTGGACGGTGGGCGTGAAACGAGGCCGCCTTGGTTCTGCGAATGCCACGGGGCAGCTGCACCTCGTTCCCCAAATGCGCACCGCTTTGCTCCCGGATCGGCCTTTGCGGAACAAAAACAAGCGGAACCCAAAAGGGACGCGGGCGGCGCCGTCTCCCACAAGCCGGAACCGCAAGACTTCCTGGAGACGGACGCTGAGGATCTGACATTTTTGCTTAGGGATGTTTCTAGCCCTCATTGAGGAGGGGGGGTTGCAGGAGCATGGCGGCAGCGTGCGCATGTGTGTTCTAAAGGCTCAGAAACCAAATTTCAAACCCCACACCCAGCTCACTACATGTCTCAAATGGGTTTTTTTCCCCTAGCACATCCGGAAGGAATGATTGCAATTTTAGCAGGACGTTAGCCTTGAGCAGAAGCCCCCGGAACGGACCCTTTTTGGCTAAAACGCGGCTTCTCGTACGTACGAATAAGGACTTTTGCGTCTCCCTCGTCTCTTTCTCTTGGGTGGCCAGTTTGCGTTGCTCCTCTGCGGGACTTATTTGAGCCTCAGCTTTTCTTTTCTCTTCTCCCCTCAGGGTCTGCTTCTGTTCACAGCCTCTGAACAGTTTCACTGCAAAGCACCTTTTCCAGGTCTCACCCCCCCAAACCCCAACCCCCAAGTCCTGCATTTCTTTCCCCACCGCAAGTATATTTATTCGTTCTCGTCCCTCTTTCCTCCCATGCCGTTGCTATTATTTTTAAAAAAGAAATTCCTTTTATCTCATGACAACGCAGTCCAACTCTGTTTTTAAAAATAAACATTGAAAAAAGAATTATTTCCGGGTGTAGTTTTGTATCGAAGGTGTAGTGCAAATAAAGACAAAATAGAAAGGAAAGGAAAGGGACTCAGGGGTCATCTAGTCCAACCCCCTGCAGTTTGGAACATGTTTTGGTGTCAGAGGTCATCTGATTTTCATGGCTGTATAGGATTGGGCGGTTGGCTTTTCCCATACTTGAGTTTAGGGCTCTTGCGTGTTTTTGAAAGATGCACAGCTAGGATTTAAATTGAAATGCTT